>NW_027415589.1:600000-872367 GCF_964106895.1 Numenius arquata
CTGATCGGGATTTCAGAAGTGACAGTATCACAATACTAAAAAATAAGAAACTATTTCTTCTCTTTAATATTTTATCTATTTTTTTTCTTACACGTGGGGTGATATCAGCAATCTCCAGTCAATATTGATCCTGAATGTCTCCCGATGCAGTTTGAATATGCAAGTCAAGACCCTTTATGTCAGACTCTCCACGGGCACTCGTTTTCTCAGTAAGGTCTGTAGCTGCACGTTTCAGCTCGTTGGCACCAATTCCCACCTGCTTTCCTTGGAGAGCAAGCTGCACCCAGACACAGAGGGATGTTTTTTTTGTTCACAAAGAAAAACAAAGGAAGGCAGAGTTCAGTAAAGGACAAAGGACACTCTTCAGCCGTACATTAAGTCCACTTTACCTCCACTCAGACCCACTTCCGACACTGGATAGACTTAGACCAAGAGGAAACTCAGTTTTGTGTCAAGCAGAGATCCCAGCATCTCCCAAAACACTCCCTGCCCCGCACTTTGTTTGATTGTCCATTTCCGTTCTTTGCACACAGTGAGACACAGACTGAAGTCACGAGCTCCCTCGATTCACAGAGGGCAGCAAAGAGACAAGGTGAATTAAATGCTCTCCTTTGAACAGCCAAATCTGCGCTAAGCCCTGTGCTTCTGGTTACTGGAGCACCGTCAGGCAGACTCTGCAGCATCTACACCCACTCATTTTGCATTCCCTGCAGGGTGAGTTACATGTGCCTCCGGTGTAGGTGAAGGCAGGGATGAGAGTGATCTCCTTTAACATTGGACACCTTGGGTGCAATTGCCCAGGCTTCCCTTTCGAGCCAAAGGAGAGAAATCAGTTGTCTCAACCGAGACGCCTTGACCTACCCTGCTAATCACCCAGCGCCTGCTCCAGAGAGGTTCCTGTAGCTCCTGGCTTACATTTCCCAGTCCCAAGTGGAAGCTTCAGCGTCTCCCATGCATCCTGGAGGAAGAAGCCCCCGCCCGGTGTGGGCAATCGAATCAACCCCTGATGGAAGATGTCAGGCAGAAGTTGCAACATATGCCGAAAAGGCCTTGGTGTAACAGGAGCGTAAGAAGTCTTTGACACTGGTCTGCAAATTCTCATGATTGTTTTTCATGGGACATGGACCAGCAAGGTGATGACACTTTCTCTGCCCCTATGTACATATAGATTTATGCAGCCATTTGCGTAAACACATTTCCTCCCAACACACTGAATGGACAAACTCTGTTTCGAGGACATGTTTCTATCAGGACATTTCACATCTCCATTTCATATTTCATATGGGGATGTGAGTGGAGGCCCCGGTGTGATGTGCCTTGTGTTCCTGGACATCTACTGCGTAGAGAAGGGACAGAGCTTTCCTCGCTGCAGAGGTGGCAATCAGTCATTGCCGTCAGGAAAATTTGCAACTGGCCTGCGCTGACCGAGGAGAGAGGCTGAGACACCGAGTACAGAATTACAAAGCAGAAATATTTATTCACGCGCTTGAGGTGTCCCAGCTAAATTGGGGTATCCCAAATGTGGTTTCACATGGGGTTCTTACACCGTTCAAGCATTCAGGTACAACAGGATTTGATTAATGACTACTTAACAGACACGTTACATCGAGAACCTGTTTCTATCAGGACATTTCACATCTCCATTTCATATCTCAGTGGAGCTGGGAGTCATGAAATTTGGATAAGTTGCATTAATCCTGCTTTTATTTCTTTGCTATTTCTTTTCTTCTTATTTCAAGCATTCAGGTACAGCAGGATTTGACTAATGACTACTTAAGAGACACACTGCCACTTACTAATCATAGTGAAACTTCAGAGAGCAACTATATTTCTGCAATGTTAACGTCCATCAGCATTCTCCCTGTGGGTCTGTCTATAACAGATGTCCCTGGAGTTGGTCCTGCGATAGTTATTTATCTGCGATGGCACATGCTGGGAGTGTTTCAAACTGTGCGAGAGGGGCCGGGAAGCTGATGTTCCCTTGGTTCTCCAGCAGTATCCTTTGTCCTTCATGGACAGCTAACTCTAAGATTCTGGGAGGCACAGTCCTTATTTCCAGAGCAGGGCTGCTCTTCTGCTCCTTGTGGTGAGCTGGTGTCCTTTCCTTTGCTTCCTCAAGGAGGATAAATCAGTATACAATGTGAGATGCCAGCTCGCAGGTACATGGAGGGTCTAAGAGCAGCTCCTGGGGGGATCCATACTGTCTCTGGGTCTATAGAGATACACATCTAAAGCTGACACAGCCCAGCACGCAAACAGCCCAACCCCCATTTCCCTTTCTCCACTGACAGTAGTTTGCTTGCCCTGGAGACCTCCCAAGGTCCCTTCCAAGATGAGTGATTGTGCCTTTCCTTCCACCATGGCTCTTCCCTTAACGATGACAGGGAGAGCACGCAGGTTCCCCATGACCAGAGAAGTCAGCAGGCATAAGTTTGGTCCACTCAGCTGTGGCTTTTTTGGCCCACAAAACTCATTGACCCAAGGCTGCTGGGCTGGTAACCCCAAACAGGCCTCCTCATATCCTGAGCTGAATCTTTTCTTGTCCTTTTCCCTCGTTCCCACTCCCAGCTTTTTCTCTTTTATCGTTCTCATACGTTCCTCTACAAAGAGCCCAATTCTCCTCTGGCTTTGTGCCCCCATTCAGTTTTTCTGAGATGGTTGTTGTGCAGATTCCAATGTTGGTCAGTACAAAACTAGTAACTCCTGTTCCTGTCTGCAATGCCCTGTGACTTCCCATGCTGTGATTTTGTGGTGATGGACCATGACAAGCCGGGTGAGCCGTCTGTAGCAAACATTAACAGCCGACACAATGGAGCTTCAGTCCAGGTGTCCCTCTGTGGGAATTCCTGCTCAGGAGAGGTGGGGAGGAACCGGAGAGGGCCAGAGGAGGTTGGCGCATGGCCTGTACTTTAGGCCCCAAACCCCAGCATTCTCCTGGCTCAGCAATGGCCCCTATCAAAACTCAGTTGAAACTTGAAAAGGAATTCCAGGGCACCAAGATGAGCTTTTGGTAATTCAGGAACCGTTAAAGCAGAAGAAGAGATAACATGGGGCCACTGCTGAATTTAGTAGGAGACGGTGTAGATAGATCTGAGATACTCTATGTCCTCTTTCCCCGAGTTGCCACCAGTGAGGTCTCCCAGCCCTTTCTGCTTTGAGGCAGGACTCTGGAGGAGAAGAACGAGCAGTGGACGGGGACCAAGCCAGGGGCTACCTGAGCAAACTACACCCTTACCAGTCCATGGGACCTGAGTGTTGGCATCCAAGGTTGCTGAAAGAGTGGTTATAACCAGGAGGTGCTGGTCTGTGATGATCCCAGTAAGAAAAGCACCCAGACTCCACAAGGTATCTTTTAAAATGCTCTTCATGAGGGGAGCGCTGTAAGGGGAGCATCACAGAGGCAATCTCATGTCTGTTTCGATGGTGAGAACCCCAGGAGGTGTAGCATTGAATGGGCCTTCGACCCAAATGCAGCAAACCATGCAGACAACCATGCAGACCCCCTCCATAGCAGACAGTCTCCTCTTTTGGTCATTCAAACCACTCCAGGATTTTCTTACAAGGAAACAACACTATTCATCATCTCGGCAGTCAAACAGACAGGACGTTTCCATGAGAACTTCCTGCAGCAGTGCCGGGTACAGGGAGGGCCACGCGGGAGGCAGAATGTCTGGTACAGACTGGGACCTTTCTTCAGGCTCCTGTGTGACAATGTGCTGCTGAGGTTGTCCTGTGGCCAAGGCATCTGTGCAGCACAGCCCAGGGGTGAAGGCCACTCTGTACGTACAGCCCAGCCCAGCACAAACTGCTCGATGTACAATGGTTCTTCTGGGCAGGATCACAGCTCAGGTTTCCCCGTGAGAAGTCAGCTGAGGTGCTGTGGCCCAAATATGCACTGCCAGGAGGAGTCCCATGTCTACTCACAGAACTGGGATGGTTTGGGATTGAATGAGATGTGGTGGGACATCTTGCTGAGCTGTGGTGCTGCAATGGAAGGGTACAGGCTCTGCTGGAGGGAGTAGCAGGAAAGAGGACGACCAGCAGAATGCCCCCTGAGTGAAGGAGCAGCTCAGATCTATGGAGCTCCTGTATGAGATGGGTCAAGGGTTGAGTGAGCTTGTGTGAGTGAGGATGACAGGAGAAGCCAGTAAGGGTGAAAATGTCTTGGCCATTATACTCCACTTGATCGGGCACAGTAGGCAGAATAAGTCTTCTAACAGCAACCTGAAGAAGTCTCCAAGTCAATGAGCAGGTTCCTATGGGGAACAGTAGTTGCCCTGGCATTCACTGGCCAGGCAAAGACACAGGGTGCCAGCAGCCTGGAGGACCTTGGGACAACTTCTTAACACAGCTGCCAGGTGGGCAAACAAGGGTGATGCTCACCTGGACCTGGTCCTGGCAAAAAACAAATATAAATAGAGAGTGGTCAGGGAGGTGAAAATCAGTGTCAGCCTTGGCTGCTGTCACCAGGAAATAGTGGGGTCCCAGGTGCCGAAGAGGAGTGAGGAAGGCCAGCAGCAGAGCAAAAATGGGTGGACTCCAGAGAAGAAGACTTTGATGTACTTGGGAGACTGATGCAAGTGGTGCCATGGGAAGCAGCTCTGAAGGCTGAAGGATGATGGAAAATCTGATAGGCCTTACAGGACAGCCTCCTCCAGGCACAAAAACAATCTCTCCAACTCCTCTTGAAAAGAAGCCACTGTCTCAGGAGGCTGCTTGTTGGAACTGACTGAGCTCCAGGACAAAGAGGCAGCACAAAGGAGGTGGAAGCAGGGAAGCTGCAGAGGAGGAATTGAGAAACCTTGTCCCAGGACGTAGGGACGATGTTAAAGCCAAAGCTCCCATGGGCTTGACAGATGAAGGGAAGGACAGCAAAAGCACAACGAGCTGATCCAGGCTTCGAGGGTCATGGGAATGAGTCACCCTCTGCCTGGAGGCCTGTGACAAGTGGGCACTGCAGATATTTGCATCCTGACTGCCTCAGCGTGGGCGATGGGGATCCCCCTGCTGGGGGTGGCTCTGCCAGCCCATCCACATGGGTCTGGATGGTGCAGACTCTACTTGGAGACATTCCTGTAACCCAAATTCCTTGGCGTTAATGCAGAATTGGCAAGTTGAAATCAAGCATTTCATGCACTTGGCCTCTTCGCCTTGACATCTTTTCGCTTTGACTCCACTCCCGAAAGCTCTCTAATTAACCACAGAAGAATTGAAGATGAAGGGAAAATTATGGCCTGGCTTGGCTCCTCAGGGCGTTTTGCATGTTAATGAACCCTCTGGTGCCGAGTTCCTGAACTGCAGATCTCTAAAGGCTGACCAAGTCTCTAGAGGACTAAGAGCCAGCAGCAAACCTCCAGGTTTCTGAGAGTGTTTGCAGGCCCTGCTGAAGTCCATCACTGAAGAAACCACGGAGGGAATGAGCAGACAAGGGTCCTGTCCCTGGGGGCTGGTGAAGCAGGAAGTTGGAGACACTTGGTACAACGGAAAATTTAAATGTAGAGATCACTGTGGAAGCCCTTGATGTGCTCTTCCAAGCAGGAAGGCCACGTCCTTACCCACATCCCCTACAGATGGGGCTCCTTTCCCTCTTGGCATGTTCGGGGCTCTTCCTGGGGGCAATGTGATTGGGAGTGTGTGTTGCCAGGTGCAGGTCAGCAGTAGGGCACCTCCCAGGATTTGTGGGGGGTGGCTGAGGAGGCAACGAGGCACTGGAGCTGGAAGGACCTTGTGTTCTCTCCTGGGTCTCAGTGGAAGAGACAGAAGAAGGCAAGAGAACAAGGGTCTCAGATCTGTTGGGGTGTCAACGCCCCACCAAGGCCCTTGGCCATCCCCACCACAGCTACGCTGTCCTGTGCCTGTGCCTGCTTCCTTGTTTCCAACACCAAAATGTGGGTGTCTGAGGATTTGCCAATGCCAGTGAGTTCCCCACATCTCACCTGGTTTCCTCCAAAGCCTTGCTACTGCTCATTTATCCCCAAGATTTCCAAGCTCCAGAATCCTGGAGAATCCATGCCAGAATCCTCTCTGTAGCTCCACATCCCAGCACTGAACAGCCAACCCCCAATATTCCATTTCTTCTTCCTGCCTTTAGCACACTCACTGCTCCCCCCACACTGCTCTCTCCCTGCACGCCCATGTGTCTCACAAACCCTTCCTCTGCCCCTGCAGCGCTGAGACCTCAGCCCAGGAGGTTTGTGCATCCTCCAGGCTCATGGATGTTTCCTGAAGTCCATCCAAGTGTGGGCAGTGAAGGAGGGGAAAGGAGCAAGTTGTCAGCCCATGGGGCATTCCTAAGAACAGCCACCCCCAGCAGTGGGCATTCCCCATCCGCCAGGCTGAGGCAGGCACACAAGAGATGAATGTCTGTATCACCCCTGGTTTGCAGAGGAAGGGTCTTCCTTCCTGCCATTGTCCCAGGAGAAGCCTCTTCCTCAGTCTCTACCCACAAACATCCACTGCTTCCCACGGCTGGCTTCAGACATGGCTGTAAGGATTGGTTAAAGCCATCAGCCGTCCCCTTGCTTCTCGCTGACGTTGCTTGACCCTCTCTAACAGACTTACACGTGGCCAATCACCACTGCTCAGGGCCACTCGCCCTTTGGAAGAGCATTTTGGACTTTCCTAGTGCTTTTTATAATCTTCCTCGCTCCCTCCAGAGCACATGGTGGGCTTTCTTGGCCAAACAGGGCCTTTTTCACCATCTCTTAAGAAACAGTTGTCTTTTTATGATCCTCTGTGCGGGAATAGTCATCCCAGAAAAGCACCAAAAGTATCCAAATAGCAGTTGAGTGAAGTGCCAGTAAGAACCAGGTGAGCTCCCCCCATGGCTGTGGCTCCCTGGCAAGGAGCCTCTTCTGAGAAGGTGATCCGGCCTCTGCCACTCTCTGGAGAGGGAAACCAGCAGCGTCTGTGCCACACGGGGACACAAGGGGTGACTTTTGCAAGACCACCCTTCATCTGAACCACTTTCAATATGTACTTCAGGATGGGATATCATACCTTATATGGCAAATACTAATTTAATTGCCTTTGTCCAGATTTGCTATTGTGGAAGTAGACTGTTACTTTAACATTTCTTTTCATCATTATTATTATTTTTTGCCACTCTAAAGGAAATCACAGAATCACTGGAAGGATCACTGATGCTTTATCAACAGAAGACCCGCCAGCTTTGCATCTCAAGAAATAGGATGCCAGAGGTCAAGAGAAGGATGGGTTGGGAAAACTCATGGGATTTGGGAAACTGAAGCGTGTGCCCCTCTCCCCGACATCCTGCCCTCCTCCGTGACCTGTGTGAGAAACTCCATCCACTGGGTCTGAGCTCACAGTCGTGTCAAGAAAACGGTGTGTACCTGCAGCCAATGTTGTCCTTCCAGTTCAGGATTTGAGCTCCCACTTAAGACCAAGAAGCCCAAGGATCCCAGTTCCTAGAGGGCCAACTAATGAGGACATCCCACAGGCTGGGGGAGTTTTTTTTAATGACAAAGATTTTGTTGCCTTTTTTTCCTCCCTCTTTGTAACTTGACTGTCAGAATTCATGCATTGAATCTACTTTGACCCTTTAAAACTGTCTCTGTGAAAAAATAATCCAGTATAGTTTTGTTTTTGGTTTTTTTTTTTTTCCCCCCGACCCGACTGTATTTGGAGCATTGAAGAGTCTTTCCAGATTTGGAGTGGTTTTTCAGAATGTCTGCTCCAAGAGGGGAAATATCTCAGCCTGCAGATGGAAGGACAGGAGGAGGACAGCATCATTCAGGCTCAAAGGGAATTGGAGGATGTCTTGACCAACCTCCCATTGAAAACAGGGTCAGACCTGAAGGGTCAGGGCTTTGTTCAAAGATGTCTGGATCCCTTTCCAGGACAGAGCTGTTGCACGCTCTCTGGGAAACAGCTTCCAGTGCTTGACTATCCTCATGCTGGAAAAAGTTCCTCCTTATGTGGCTTGACCGTCCCTTTTCTCAGCCCATTGCCTCTTGTCCTTGTATCTTCTACCATGGATTTGACTCAGGCTCAGTCTTCCTGGTAACTGTGCAATGCTGCTCCATGTTCCCCCCAAGAGCTCCTCTCCTCCAAGCTGAACAAGCCCAGCTCTCTAAGCCTCTTCTCACAGTACAAGCTCTGTCAATGTTGGTGTCCCTCCAGTGACCTGGCTCCACTTTGCAAGGTCTCTCTGGCACGGTGTGGTGTCAAAACCTAGGGAAGTATTCTGGATAAGGTGTAACAAGTGCTGAGCAGACTGGCTGTGCTCCTGCAGCTCAGGAAGCTCTTGGCCACCTTTGCTGATGGCTCATGTTTTACCCCACAGAACCCAAGGGCCACCAGAGCCTTTCCCGCAGAGCTGCTGCCCACCTGGGCAGTCCCTGGTCTCTGTCATGGCATGGGTTTAGTCCACCTCCAGGTCAGGACCTATTGGCTCTCCTGAAGTTCCTATCGGTCCATCCCTCCAGCCTGTCTAGGTCCCTCCGGATGGCAACCTTGCCCTGCAGTGCAGTGTCTGCTCTCTTCCTTGTGAGGTCACCTGCAAATGTTATGAAAAAGGACTCTCTCATACACTAACCCAAAGACAGCCCCCCCAGCTTGTAGAAATCAGATCCTGCCCTGTCACCCTCCTGGTGTGCTGCCTCACGATAGGATAAGGAAAGGTGATTCTTAGGATTCTCATGGTTCTCATGCCCAAGTCTTCTCCTGACAGGAGAAATGACACTGCTGGAAATGAATCTCTCCCACAATCTCTCCCATCTCCTGAGAGAACATCAGGGCTGACTTCATCCTGTTTCACAGCAGGTTCCCCTGGAGCCCCAGGGACACCTCCAGGGATCCCAGGGGGACAGAAAAGTGATGTCTTGGGCTGTTCCTTGGGCTGTTGCTCTGCTGCTGAGCTGGGCCGGGCTCCTGGGATGGAGGGAGCTCCTGGCCATGGGGCAGCGCGGCAGAGAGACAGCTCTGCCCAGGAGCAGCTCCTCTGCCAAGGGCTGAGGGCACTGCCTGCAGGCACTGAGAGACAACTTGTGAGGCCAGGAGAGCTGAAAAGCATTCAGGAATGGATGAAAACTGAGAGCTCACTGGGGGAGAAACCTTCACCGCCCTTCACAAAATAAGTCTCTGGCTGCAGGGCATTGACTCTGCAGTTGCTGGAGGGATCCAGAAGCTGCACAACCCACAGCCCGTGGGATCTGTAAGTACAACTCTCACAGTTTCTCTAGTGTAGAGGAGAAGGAGAACTTGTGGAGCAGGGCTTCCCTGCTGCAGGGTCAGAGGGACAGGGCGTGATGTTTCTCTCTGGTGCAGTATAATGCAGAGAGGCTTCCTGGAGCAGTCTCCTAAAGCTGGCATAGCCCGTGTCTCATGTGATCTGTCAGGAAGGCTCTCAGGGATCTGTTGGTGCTGAGAAGGATTTTCTTGAGAGCAGCGGATGCCCACCACATCATCAAAGTGCCAGGACGTGTCGGCTGCCTTCTCCCAGGGATGGCTGCAGGGCTGTGAAGGTGGGCGTGCAGCCAGGGGTGCCCAGGGCTGTCCTTCCGAGCAGGGTCCCTGTGTCCCAGGGAACTGTGTGCTGGGGCAGGGACTCTGTCTCCTGCCAGGAGCTCTCAGCCTGCCCGGGGAGCTCCCCATGGCAGTGTGGGGAGAAGCTGTGGAGGGAAGGGGTGACCCCAGTCTGGGCATGGCAGGGTCCTTCTGCAGTCGAGAGGATGCTGCGTGGGTCAGGTTTGCTCACAGCTCCACATCACCCCCAGGACATTTGCAGAGGGTCCTTTTGAAGAAGGACACAGAGGCAGCATTTAGCCAAAAGAAATGGAATCTGTGCTTTGAATTTTCCCCTCTTGGTTGGTTAGATGGGCGGTGGGAGATCTGAATTTACATCTCCATTCCCATGAAGGCAATGAGACCCCAGTTTTTGTTAGCACTTGTCCGAGCTGCTCCTTTAGCCCGTGCACACCCAGAGATGCCCCTGGGCCATTCCCTGCTGCAGAAGGTGTCTGCAGGGCAGAGCTGAGCCCTCAGCAGCTGGGATGGAGTCTCTGAGCACTGAAAGGGGGGAGACCTGGGGGCAGAGAAACAGCCCCCAGCAGCGACAGTGCAGGCAGCAGAGGCATGGGCAGGGAGTGAGAGGGAGCTGCTACAGGAAGGGTGATGGGAGGGGGGATTCCAGCACCTCCCTGCCATCCCCTGCAGCGCAGATGCCTTCCCTGCAGCAACTTCCCTCTCCCACACAGTAGAGTCCCCAACCCCTTCATATCTTGGGGACTTAGTCCTGAGTCTCCCTCCCAGCAGCCCAAGCACCAAAGAGGAGAAATGCTCGCGTGTCTGACTGTGTCTCCCTGTCCTGCCTCTCTTGGCAGGAGAACTTTGGCCTGTTCCCCTCTTGCCCCTGCTGCCCTTGTTCCTCCCCTTCTTTTGGCTGTGGTGGGGGGTGAGGATTCAGGTGCAGCTGAATGCTGGTGCTGCATCCTGTCATCCAGGTTTATCCATGGAGGAAAAGCATCCAAATTGCTGAATATCTGGGTCTCTGGGGACTGCACCGTGTGGGGCTGAGGGTAAGTCGACCCTCCCATCAAAACTCCTCATCTATAGGACAGTGGACTCTTTCCTTGGAGGGTCCTGTTGGGTGCCACGCTGCCCTCCAGAAGGGCACAGCTTTCCCACGGCATCTCTGTGTTTTCTAGGAACCCCACGGAATAGACGTGACAGTGGCAAGGCCATGTCAGTCCTGCTGGAGGGCTGAATGTAGGCAGCTGCAATGAGCCCTCTGTGTCCCCGACTGGGAGGGGAGAGCTGAGATCCTTCTTGGGTCCAGCGAGATGGGGTGGGGGGTTGGGAGACCTCCACTTGTAAATTTGGCTCTTCTTCTCTCAGCAGTGTCCATTTCTTCTCAGGGGAACATCTGGTGTGATCAATCTTTCTCCATCTCAAAGTGGTACCAGCCCAGTGTAGCTGAGAGCAATCCCGATGGACAGACGGGCTGTCCTCGCTCTGCACGGAGGGACAGTCCCCTTGGCTCTTAGGACACACAAGGTTTTGCTCGGGGCATATCAGAAATGCCAAAGATTTCTGCCTTAAAAACACTCCTCGGGTGTGGTGGGGAAAACTAAAACAGATCAAACAAAAAAAGTCCGACCAGCTCTGCTCTGCCGTCGGGCGAATTGGGAGTGACAAAGCTGAAAAGCCCTTTGATGCCAGGAGTGGATTTAATCAGAGATCGCCCCGAGTTCCTGTTTAACTATTGCTGTAGGGCAGGAGTGAATCCCGCAGCGCTCACAGCTCCCTGATGGATCGTCAGCCAGCACCCACCAGAGTGTGCAAAATGGAAGTACTAAAGGTCTCCTTGAAATGGAAAAGCCAGTTGGGTGGGTCTCTAAGAGAAATTGAAAACTTTTTTTTTCTGAGAATTCTGCCCTGTCTTCTCACTCTCTTTCCTTCCATGGACAGGTCTCCAAGCCTGCTGAAAGAAAATGTCCAACAGCAGCTCCATCACCCAGTTCACAGAATCACAGAATCACAGAATCTTAGTGGTTGGAAGGGACCTTTGAGATCATCGAGTCCAACCACATTAAAAAAAAAAAAAACAAAACAAAAAAAAAAAAAAACACAAAAACACACAAACAAACAAAAAAACACAACACAAAACCAAACAAACAACAACACCCCCCCCAAAAAAAAAAAAAAAAAAAAAAAAAAAAAAAAAGCAAGCAGCATCCATCAACTAAACCCCACACACAACACCCCACCACAAACCAACAATCCCGGGCACTAGAGCATGCCCTGAAGAGCCACGTCTACACGTTTCTTAAATACCTCCAGGGATGGTGACTCCACCACCTCCCTGGGCAGGCTGTTCCAGTGCTTGACCACTCTCTCAGTAAAGTAATTCTTCCTAATATCTAATCTAAACCTCCCCTGCCGCAACTTCAGACCATTCCCTCTGGTCCTGTCATTATTCCCTTGGGAGAAGAGGCCAACCCCCGCCTCTCTACAGTTTCCTTTCAGGGAGTTGTAGAGGGCAATGAGGTCTCCCCTCAGCCTCCTCTTCTCCAAACTAAACATGCCCAGTTCCCTCAGCCTCTCCTCATAGGACTTGTTCTCCAGACCCCTCACCAGCTTGGTGGCTCTCCTCTGGACACGCTCCAGCACTTCAATGTCTTTCCTGTAGTGAGGGGCCCAAAACTGAACACAGCACTCGAGGTGAGGCCTCACCAGTGCCGAGTACAGAGGCACGATGACTTCCCTGCTCCTGCTGGCCACGCTATTCCTGATACAGGCCAGGATGCCGTTGGCCTTCTTGGCTGCCTGGGCACACTGCTGGCTCATGTTAAGCCGGCTGTCCACTAACACTCCCAGGTCCTTTTCTGCCAGGCAGCTTTCCAGCCACTCTTCCCCAAGCCTGTAGCGTTGCCTGGGGTTGTTGTGGCCGAAATGCAGAACCCGGCACTTGGCCTTATTAAACCTCATCCCATTGGCCTTGGCCCATTGGTCCAACCTGTCCAGGTCCCTCTGTAGAGCCTGCCGACCCTCAAGCAGATCAACACTCCCACCTGGTTTGGTGTCATCCGCAAACTTACTGAGGGTGCACTCAATCCCCTTATCTAGATCATCAATGAAGATATTGAACAAGACTGGCCCCAAAACTGAGCCCTGAGGGACACCACTGGTGACCGGCCGCCAACCAGATTTTGCTCCATTAATCACAACTCGCTGAGCACGGCCATCCAGCCAGTTTTTTATCCAGCGGAGGGTACACTTGTCTATGCCATGATTCTCCAGTTTCTCCAGGAGAATGCCGTGAGGGACGGTGTCAAAGGCCTTACCAAAGTCCAGGTAGACAACGTCCACAGCCTTCCCCTCATCGAGAAAGCGGGTCACATGGTCATAGAAAGAGATCAAGTTGGTCAGGCAGGACCTCCCTCTCATAAACCCATGCTGGCTGGCCCTGATCCCTTGGCTGCCCTGCACATGCCTTGAGAGCTCACTCAGGATGATCCTCTCCATGATCTTTCCCGGTACCGAGGTCAGGCTGACAGGCCTGTAGTTTCCAGGATCCTCCTTCCGGCCCTTCTTGTAGATGGGCGTCACATTGGCCACCCTCCAGTCATCTGGCACCTCTCCTGTTGACCAGGATTGTTGATAAATAATGGAGAGAGGCTTGGTAAGCTCTCTTGCCAGCTCCCTGAGAACCTTTGGGTGAATGCCATCCGGCCCCATAGACTTATGCGTGTCCAGGTGCATAAGCAAATCATTAACTACTTCCTCTTGGATTACAGGGGAGTTGTTCTGTTCTCCATTCTTATCTTCCAGCCCAAGAAGCTGAACTCCCTGGGGGTAGCTGGTCTGACTATTAAAGACAGAGGTAAAGAAGGCATTAAGTATCTCAGCCTTCTCCTCATCCTTGGTTGCAAGGTTTCCCCCCGCATCCAGTAAGGGATGGACATTCTCTGTCACTCTCTTTTTGTTGATGTATTTATAGAAACTTTTTTTGTTGTCCCTTATATTAATGGCCAGGTTGAGTTCTAGCTGGGCTTTTGCCTTCCTGATTTTTTCTCTGTATGACCTAACACAATCTCTGTACTCCTCCCGAGTTGCCTGTCCCCTCTTCCAAACCTTCCTTTTTTCCTTAAGTCCCATCAAGAGCTCTTTGTTCATCCAGGCCGGCCATTTTCCCCGCCCTTTAATTTTGCGCTTCATGGGGACAGCCTGCTCCTGGGCCTTTAGGATTTCCCTCTTGAAGAGCGTCCAGCCTTCCTGGGCTCCTTTGTCTCTCAGGACTACCTCCCACGGGACTCTCCCAACCAGGGTTCTGAACAGGTTAAAGTCTGCCCACCGGAAGTCCAAGATGGAGGTTTTGTTAATCCCCTTCCTTACCTCACTATGAATGGAAAACTTAACCATTTCATGATCACTAAGCCCAAGACTGTCTCCGACCTCCACGTCCCCAACTAGCCCTTCTTTATTTGTGAACAGTAGGTCTAGCAAGGCACCTCCCCTGGTAGGCTTACCTACCATTTGTGTCAGGAAGTTATCCTCCATACACTCGAGGAACCTCCTAGCCTGCCTGCTCTCTGCTGTGTTATATTTCCAGCAGATGTCTGGTAAGTTGAAGTCCCCAACTAGAACAAGGGCTGGCGTTTGCGAGACTGCAGCCAGCCGCTTATAGAATACCTCATCAGCCTGCTCATCCTGGTTGGGTGGTCTATAGCAGACTCCCAGCACAAAATCACCTTTGTTAGCCTTCCCTTTCACCCTTACCCATAAACACTCCACTTCTTCATCACTGGAGTCTATCTCTATAGAGTCAAACAACTCTCTAATGTACAGAGCCACACACCCCCCCCTCCTTCCTTGCCTATTCCTTCTGAAGAGCTTATAGCCACTTATTGCAGCATTCCAGTCATGACCATCGTCCCACCACGTTTCCGTGATGGCAACTATGTCATAGTTGTCCTGCCGCACCATGGCTTCCAGCTCATCCTGTTTGTTGCCCATGCTACGTGCATTAGCGTAGATGCACTTGACCTGGGCTACTGATTTCACCCCCATCTTTGGCCCTTGACACTCAGGTTCATTACCAGCAGGCTTGGTTTTATCCCCATCCCCCTTAACTTTCGGCTTAAAGCTCTGTCCGTGAGCTTTGTTAACTCTTAGCCTAGTACCCTTTTCCCCTTCTAGGAAAGGGTTTTCCCATTGTTCTCTAGCAGTAATTTCTAAACGTCTATCACCTTTCTCTGATGAAATGTCAGAGTGTGAGTCCTCACTAATGTGGCCTCCTTCAAACCGTGGCATGCTTTCCTCAGGCTTAATCTTGACAGGCCCAGTTATCCCCCCTTCCCCCCTCATATCTAGTTTAAAGACCGGTCAATGAGCCCTGCTAACTCCTGCCCCAAAATTCTTTTCCCCCTCCGGGACAGCTGTGTCTCACCTGACAATGGCATGCCAGGTGTCTCATATAGCCACCTATGTTCGAAAAACCCAAAGCCCTGCCTGTAACACCAGTCCCGGAGCCACAAGTTGATCTGTTGCCTCTTCCTATCAATTTCTTTATTCACAGTTGCCACTGGTGGGATAGAAGAGAAGACTACTTGTGTTCCTGACCCCTTGAGCTGCTGCCCTAAGGCTCTAAAATCTCTTTTAATTGATTTCAGCCTCCTCCTACCCATTTCCTCCTCCTGGCATTTGAAAACAAGAAGGAGCTGCAGCGCTTGCACTTCTGGCTCTTCCTGGGCATCTACCTGGCTGCCCTCCTGGGAAACGCACTCATCATCACCGCCATCGCCTGTGACCACCGCCTCCACACCCCCATGTACTTCTTCCTCCTCAACCTCTCCGTTCTTGACCTGGGATCCATCTCCACCACTGTCCCCAAATCTCTTGCAGTTTCCCTCTGGGACACCAGGGCCATCTCCTACTGGGGATGTGTGGCCCAGCTCTTGTTCTTTTTCTTCTTTATCACAACAGAGTATTTTCTTCTCACTGTCATGGCCTACGACCGCTACGTTGCCATCTGCCAACCCCTGCACTACGGGACCCTCCTGGGCAGCAGAGCTTGTGTCCACATGGCAGCAGCTGCCTGGGGCAGTGGGTTTCTCAATGCTCTCCTGCACACGGCCAATACATTTTCCCTACCCCTCTGCCAGGGCAATGTCCTGGACCAGTTCTTCTGTGAAATCCCCCAGATCCTCAAGCTCTCCTGCTCACACTCCTACCTCAGGGAAGTTGGGCTTCTTGTGGTCAGTGCCTGTTTAGCATTTGGTTGTTTTGTGTTCATTGTGGTGTCCTATGTGCAGATCTTCAGGGCCGTGCTGAGGATCCCCTCTGAGCAGGGACGGCACAAAGCCTTTTCCACGTGCCTCCCTCACCTGGCCGTGGTCTCCCTGTTTCTCAGCACTGGCTTCTTTGCCCACCTGAAGCCCCCCTCCATCTCCTCTCCATACCTGGATCTGGTGGTGACTGTTCTGTACTCAGTGCTTCCTCCAGCTGTGAACCCCCTCATCTACAGCATGAGAAACAAAGAGCTCAAGGATGTCACTAGGAGGCTGATTTCATGGACCTTCTCCGAGAGTGACAAATTTGCCACCTTTCCCCCCCAATGATTCCCACACTATCTGATTACGTCCTTTTTTTTTTTTTTAATTTTTTATTTTAAAGCATTTTAGTTATCATGATTGCTGTTGTTATTTGTGTTCATGTTTATTTTAGTTCTACAGAAATGTTTGCATTTGCATCCCTGCACCTGAGACATGTACCTACTTTGTGTCACCTGCTTCCCTTATAAAAGTGTGTTTAACAGTGGCTCAGAGCTGGCCTCTTACGCAGCATCTCTGTAATAAAAGGGGATCTCCGCAGTGTCCTGCTTTCATACCGGGATCTATCTCCCAGCAGGCCTGAGAAGCACACCTCTAGAGATCCTCTTCCTCCATGTGTTCAGGAATGAAAAGCTCTGACGTTTTAGAAATGTAAAACTGGGTTTAGAAGTCACCAGTTGGTGTCTGGTGACAGATAAGATGGTGAGTGGATCTGAGGGATGTACTCAGGGCTTTCACACAGGTGACATTAAGGACACCCAGCGTCTTGGAGGGGAATCTGGAGCGGTCTGGAGAGCATGGTGGTCCTCCTGAGTCGAGCGTGTTCCTTGGGTTGTGTTGGGCTTGAAGAGGTCGACAAAGATGGGGTTTGGGGCCTTGAGTACAAGAGAAGTGCAGACCTCCTCTGGGCACTCTCCAGTTCCTCCCCACCTCTCTACAGCAGGAATTCTCACAGAGGGACACACATGTCCATGTGTGGCCACACCACAGCTCACTGGAGGGGGATGAAAACTCCAGACGTCCAGGGTGGCTACGCTCCTCCTAATGAATGCCCCTTTGCAGCTGGCCTTGTTCATGGTGAGCATGAACCACTGGCTCGTATGGTGTCCTTCACAGTGCCCAAGCCATTCTTCTCAGGGTCACTGCTCCCTTGGTGAGGTCCCCTGATATATGGGGTTTTTCTCCCCGCTGATGCAGCACTGGCCACTTCTCCTTGTAAAACTTAAGAGGTGTCTGTTTCATGCAATGGTACAAGTTAGAGGTTGGTTTACCTGCTGGAAAGAAGCTCTGCAGAGAGAGACCTGGGAGTCTTGGTGGACAACAAGTTGCCCATGAGCCAGCCATGTGCCCTTGTGGTCAAGAAGGCCAACGGTCTCCTGTGGTGCATGGCCAGCAGGTCGAGGGAGGTCATCTTCCCCCTCTCCTCTGCCCTGGTGACGCCACATCTGGAGTACTGCGTCCAGGTCTGGGCTCTCCAGTTCAAGAAGGACAGGGAACTACTGGAGGGAGTCTAGCGGAGGCTACAAACATGCTCAAGGGACATGTGCACCTCTTTGGTGAGGAAAGACTGAGGGGATCTCACCAATGCTTACCAGTATCTAAAGGGCGGGCGTCAAGAGGATGGGGCCAGACTCTTTTCAGTGGTGCCCAGGGACAGTACAAGGGGCAATGGACAAAGGCTGGAACACGGGAAATTCCATCTCAACGTGAGGAAAAACTTCTTACTTTGAGGGGTTTTGGAGACAGCAGGGTTTGCTCACTGTCCTGGCATCCACTTTCAGCTTGAAGTTTCCAGGTGCCATCCACTTGGCCATGGCTCTGCCCTGAAGCAAAGCCTTTGCACACAGAAGGTCTTTGACTCTCGGTACCCAGGTTTCATTTAAGACAAGTCCAAGCTTGGCCTGGAGCTACACCCGAGGTGCTACAGCCCAGACATGCATCAAATCCCTCAGCCAGGGGAACAGAAACATGGAGCAAGAGCCTGTGCTTTTTTACTTTAATGGTCATGGAGACTGGCAGGACTCCCTGACATCTGGCCAAAAGTAAACATGGTCTGGATCCTTCAAAACGGCCCAGACACTGAGCTGGGGAGCTAAAGGCCGCTGAGCCTCACTTCAGATGAGAAATGTGTCCTAGAGCATGCTCTCTTGGACTGCGTTTCACGGTGCCTGAAAGAGAAGGTTACTGGATGAACTCGGAATATGTACATCGGTTACGGTCTGGCCCTTGGAGGGCCATGGTGTTATGCTTTTATACGCCCCATCAAGATTTGGCCATCTCATTGGTCAGGCAATGTGCTGTCATTGCACAGGCAATGTGCTCTCGCAGCCCAGAAGGCCAATCACATCCTGGGCTGCATCAAAAGAAGTGTTGCCAGCAGATCCAGAGAGGGGATTCTGCCACTTTGCTCTAGTGAGACCTCACCTGGAGTACTGTGTGCAGGTCTGGAGCCCTCAATATAGAAAGGCCATGGACCTGATGGAGCGGGTCCAGAGGAGGGCCACCAAAATGATCAGGGGGCTGGAGCACCTCTCCTATGAGGACAGACTGAGGGAGCTGGGGTTGTTCAGCTTGGAGAAAAGGAGGCTCTGGGGAGACCTCATAGCGGCCTTCCAGTACCTGAGGGGGGCTACAGGAAGGTTGGGGAGGGTCTGTTTCCAAAGGCCTGCAGTGACAGGACGAGGGGCAATGGTTTTAAGCTGGGGAGGGGGAGATTTAGATTGGATATTAGGAAAAAGTTCTTTACCATGAGGGTGGTGGAACACTGGAACGGGTTGCCCAGGGAAGTGGTTGAGGCCCCTTCCCTTGAGATATTCAAGGTGAAGCTCGACGAGGCCCTGGGCAACCTGGTCTAGTTGGGGGTGTCCCTGCTGACTGCGGGGAGGTCGGACTAGATGACCTTTGGAGGTCCCTTCTGGCCTGGACCAATCTATGAATCTATAAATCTAATAAAAAGGGACGATATGAGGGAGGTGCCAGCAGGTGGGGCCATCAATTGACAGCAAAGAGAGAAAAGCAGGATCTATCCAACTTATCCAAACTTCATTGCTCCCAGGTCCCTTTAGATATGAGATATAGACATGAAATGTATTCAAATAAACATGTCCTCAGAGCACAGCTTCTCCATTCCAAGTGTTGGAACGAAATGTGTTTTTGGAAATGGCTGCATAAATGTATACTTGTATAGAAGTAGCTGAAGCCTCCACAAGGGACTGGGAAATGTGACCCAGGAGCTACGGGAGCCTTTCTGGAGCAGGAGCTGGTGGACAGACAGGATAGGCCAGGGCACCTCAGTGGAGACAACGGATTTCTTTCTCTCCTTTGTCTTGAAGGGAAACCTGGGCAATTGCACCCATGATGTCCAACGCTGGAGCAGATCACTCTCATCCCTGCCTTCACGACAGTGGGGTCACATGTAATTTACCCCACAGACAATGAAAAATGGGCAGATCTAGATGCTGAAGAGTCTACTTGAAGATGCTCCTGAAACCCTGACGTTTTGGGATTAGTGCAGTTGGAGCTGTTCAAAGAGAACATTTCTTTCACTGTGTCTCTTTCACAGAATCACAGATGGGGGGGTTGTTCTGCTCTCCATCCTTATCTTCCAGCCCAGGAAGCTGTACACGCTGGGGGTAGCTGGTCTGACTATTGAAGACGGAGGCAAAGAAGGCATTAAGTATCTCAGCCTTCTCCTCGTCCTTGGTCGCAATGTTTCCCCCCGCATCCAGGAAGGGATGGAGATTCTCCCTGACTCTCTTTTTGTTGATGTATTTATAAAAACTTTTTTTGTTGTCCCTTATATTAATGGCCAGGTTGAGTTCCAGCTGGGCTTTTGCCTTCCTAATTTTTTCTCTGTGTAACCTAACAAGATCTCTGTACTCCTCCTGAGTTGCCTGTCCCTTCATCCAAAGGTGGTAAACCCTCCTTTTTTCCCCTAAGTCCCATCAAAAACTCTTTGTTCAACCAGGCCGGCCATTTTCCCCACCCTTTAATTTTGCGCCTCAGGGGGACAGCCTGCTCCTGGGCCTTTAGGATTTCCTTCTTGGAGAGCGTCCAGCCCTCCTGGACCCCTTTTCCCTGCAGGATTATCTCCCAAGGGACCCTCCCAACCAGGGCTCTGAACAGGCTAAAGTCCGCCCTCCGGAAGTCCAAGGCGGAGGTTTTGCTCACCCCCTTCCTTACCTCACTAAGAATTGAAAACTTGACCATTTCATGATCGCTAAGCCCAAGATGGCCTCCTACCTCCACATCTCCCACTAGTTCTTCTTTGTTTGTGAAAAGTAGGTCTAGTGAGGCGCCTCCCCTGGTAGGCTCTCCTACCAGTTGTGTCAGGAAGTTATCTTCCATACACTCAAGGAACCTCCTAGGCTGCCTACTCCCTTCATTAGAGAAAATCAATAAGAATGACTTAGGAATCAGAGTTAAGGGACTGGACCATCCTATCTATCCCTTTAGTCCTGGAAATTGGGTTTATATTAAGAATTTTTCAGGCGACCCACTAGAAGAAAAGTGGAACAGAGCATTCCAAGTGCTACTGACCACCTTCACTGCAATCAAAGTAAAAAGAACAGCCGGCCTGGATTCACTGCTCCCGAGTGAAAAAGGCTCCAGATAAGCAGTGGACTTCGGAACCTTTAGGACCTTTAAAACTAAGATTACAAAGACGTAAACAATGGAAGGCTCCTAAGCGTGAGGAAGATCCCCCACTTGAGCAGAAATGGACCTCTGAATGTACTGGACCAGCAAAACTGCGATTCCGGAAACCATTATCATGATCTTCTGCATCACAGCTGGACAGAGAACTGCATCACCCGTCAAGGTCTAGATGATGTCCCCGACCCTGAAGACTGGACCAGGAATGGATACTTGGTTAATGTAGGTCTGAATATCACAGATGAATAAACTAAGGTATACACAGTTTTACAAATTGATGGCCAAATTAGGAGAGACTGGGGAGATTAAGGACAAATACCATCCTAGAAATAAGAGAAAACAGCTCAGTTGATATAGCATGTAAATTTGATGTGAAGCAAGTATACTCACTGCTAGAGAAAGTGAAAGAAACATCTAAACGAACATTATGGCAAGTCCAGCACGATACTCTGGAAATAAGGAACATCATTACAACCATCGAGGAAACCGGGGAACACCACTGGTGGGACATTTTTCTAAATACCTCATTAAAATCTCCAACCGCGGCACCGTTTTTCAACTTCCCAGTGCATCCTGTACTAGTGCTGATCCTTGTAGCCCTACTGTTGACTGCTCTCAACCTTTGGATGTGGTGGAAAGTACGGACTCTTGCTCAACCAGTACATGTATTGTGGACTGTAAACAAGATTTTGCAAAAGAATTTGCTATAGCTTAAAGAAAAGCGGGGGTTGAATGAAGGAATAGGGCTGAGTATGGCTTGAAGGTTTGCTTGACACAACTAAGCCGCTCTTAGCACAAACAATGAGTTAGCAAATACTGTGAGTCTTTGTTTTTCTAACTTGGCTAAATGCAAACAGGGGCCTAAGCACGTATGCAACTAGCAATTGTACAGGTCAGCACCTTGTTATCTTCCAAGAGGAACTTATCTCTGAGAACAGGATGTGTCGAGACCACCAAGGCATGCAGAGCCAGCCTAAACCAGCCTTGCGGCTTTGTCAGCAAGAATAGAGAAGTAGATGACTGCAGTTCACCAAAAGGATGCAGTGATGAAGAGGAAGGGATGAAGTAAGCGACCACCAGAGGTCTTTGAAGACCAGCAAGAGACTGAAAGACGCATGCGGGAGTGGGTGGCAACGTATGACAATGAGTTCTGGGAAGAATAATGAATATGTATGTTTAACTTGTGTATAAGCTGTGTAACTCATGGCTTTCGGCGCGCACATTTGGAGGAGCGATCCCCTGTGCGTCCAGCGCTGCAATAAAGAATACCTGCTTAATAGTCATCCCCACTCTTGAGTCCTGATTTCGACTTTCACGGCATCACTATCCGTGTTACTGTTATTGTTTTCTTGTTCCCTTTGTTGTTCTGTTAAACTGCCTTTGTCCCAACCCACGAGTTTTGCCTTTTCCTTCCGATTCTCCCCTCATGGCCGTGGGGGGGGCTTGAGAGAGCACGGCTGCCCCGTGGTTCTTTGTTGTCCTCTGAGGCCAAACCACGACAGTTGGTACCTGATGGAATGTTTCAAAAAGCTCTGGCTGATTGAGCGACGGGAGAAGTCAGGAGTGCGCTGGCACTTGTCCAGGGCATCTATGCTGGCAGGAGGTATCTGTGCCTCTGTAGCTGAAGGTATTTGTGTCCTACATCCAATCCCAGTTCTGGAACACACTTTCTTTTTTTTTTTTTTAAAAAAAAATAAAAAGAAGAGCAAGGATACAAATTCCCCCCTTTGACTATTATATTAAAGCAAAAGGAAAAAAATCCACAAATAATTTTAAAAGCTGAAAAGTATATTTTATTTTCTTTGCATCTTTTCCTTACTTCTTCTTTGATGAGGCTTGCAGCATTTAAAAAAAAAAAAAATAAAAATGGTCATTTTGTGCCTTGCATAGAGCCCCGTGTCCCCAAAACAGTTCCTGCCCAGGACTGTCAATGACACCCCTCAGTCTTTGCACAGAGAGTCACACCGTGATACCGACCTCTTGTCACTGGCTGAGGTTTTGTTTTAGGGGGTCACATACAGCAGAGGGAGATTCGTGCCCCATAAGCATTTGCTCTGTTGTTATCAGAAAAAGAGCCTGAGGTCATAGGTTCATAGTATCAGCTCAAGTTGGAAGGGGCCTTGGGAGGTCTCCGTTCCAGCCTGTCAGAAACATGGTCAGGCCACGTTGTTCAAGGCTTGGACCAGTTTGAAAAAAGTTTGACAACCTCCAGGGCTGGAGTCTGCTCGGCATCTCTGGGCGACCTGCTCCAATGCTTGGCTCAGCTCATGGGGAAAAGCGCTTTCCTATCTGCAGGCTGAGCCTCTTCTCTTTCACCTTCCACCCACCGTCTTTTGTCCTCCCACCATGCACCCTGGTGAAGAGCTTGGCTCTCTGTTCTCCATAAAGTCCTCCTAGGTACTGGCAGGCTGCAATGAGATCCCTCTCAGCCTTCCTTTCTCCAGGCTGGACTAGCTCATCTCCCTCAGCGTCTCCTCATGGGAAAGGCTGACCTGACCATCTTGGTGGTCCTTTGCTTCAAGAAAATTGATGCAGGCACTGAGCCCGGCAGGAGGATGGAGATGGCCAAACAGGAAAATTCACCCATAAACTTGGGGTGTGCTGCCGGTGCTGGAAGTGGCCAGTGCGAAAGATTTGGGCTGCTACAAATGCTCTGTGCCACCTTCCTCAACTGCCCATGCCACCAAAGGCACAGACCAACCTCCTCTCTCCCGTGTCTGCAAGTCTCAGATGCCTTCTACGAGCCCTGGCTCTGCAACACCAACCCTCTTGTGTGACTCCTCACCCTGCATGGGCAGGGTGCTCAGCTAACTTTAGTGTGTTCCTCTTCCAAGCACTTTCAAGCCCATCCCAGTCTCTCTCTGGTTCTCCCTCTTGCTTCTTGTCCCTCTCCCCCATCTCTGCCCTGTCCAGCCCAGAAAAGCAGCCCATTCTGGGCTGACCCCGTGGCAGTGCCCATTGATGGGTTCTGCAAAGCTCTGCAGACTCAACCCCACAGCCTCAGCCCATCTGATGGTCACAGTAGCTCCTGGGGGGCAGAGAGATGTCTCAGCCCCACATTGGCCCCAGGGCTGAGGGCCGGACATGGCATGAGATGGCAGAGACCAGTGTCTCCCCGTGTCCCCTGCGCCTGTCTCCAAGACATCCTGACCACTGACAGCAAGCCCCTCTGTGTCAGCCCCTCTTCCAGGAGAAGACTCCGGGCCCCGGAGCTCCTCAGACTGCTCCATCCCTAGAGAAGCCTGCCCTGAGCTGGTGCATGCAGAGATTGATTTCTCTTTGTCGTCTTTTTTTTTCCACCTTGGATGCACAGAGATGCTCCTTTGCTCTTCTCCAAGGGTGTCCCTGTCCCCAGAGAACATTTCACCAGGGAACTTTGTCTGATCTGGCCTCATTTGCCACTCCTGCCCCCTCCCCACGATCTCCACAGGGTCCTGCACTGTTGTTTCTGCTCCGCAGAGCGAGTTGGCTGTGATGACTGAAAGCCATGGAGGGACAGTCCCAGGCAGATCCCTGTGGATCATTCACCGTTTCCGGGGGAACTGGGCACCCACGGGTGAAGGCTCAGCCTGGGCCCGTTCCCTAATACATTGCCCCACATTGTCCCATTGCCTAACACTCTTCCCTCATCCCATGGAGAACCCAAACAAAGCAGCATGGCCTTGTGAGGACAACTTCCTCAGCCTGAGCTCAGCTTTGGAAGAAGAGCCAAACCTCCAGACACCGGCACTGAAGAAATCCCATTTTATTAAAGAGACATGAGATGGGAGGTCAGCTGTACCCCTGTGCCAGGCACACGTGAACGGGCCTCAGGGTCAGAAGAGCTGGGTTCATGCCTCTGGGGAACTGGAACGTTCCTGGACACACAGGGTTATCACAGAGAAAAGGCCCAAAGCCCAGGAAATTCCCCAGATGAAACTGAAATCACTTCTGAAGAGACACGGGCAGGTTAATGCTGCTGAGAGATTAGTGACAGAATCAGCTTCTTCGATGTGTCTTTCAGCTCCTGGTTCCTCATGCTGTAGATGAGGGGGTTCACAGCTGGAGGCACCACCGAGTACAGAAATGACACCACCAAGTCCAGGGGTGAGGAGGAGATGGAAGGGGGCTTCAGGTAGGCAAACATGCCAGTGGTGATAACAAGGGAGACCACGGCCAGGTGAGGGAGGCACGTGGAAAAGGCTTTGTGCCGTCCCTGCTCAGAGGGGATCCTCAGCACGGCCCTGAAGATCTGCACATAGGACACCACAATGAAAACAAAACAGCCAAAGCCTAAACAGACACTGACCACAACAAGCCCAACTTCCCTGAGGTAGGAGTGTGAGCAGGAGAGCTTGAGGATCTGGGGGATTTCACAGAAGAACTGGTCCAGGACATTGCCCTGGCAGAGGGGTAGGGAAAATGTATTGGCCGTGTGCAGGAGAGCATTGAGAAACCCACTGCCCCAGGCAGCTGCTGCCATGTGGACACAAGCTCTGCTGCCCAGGAGGGTCCCGTAGTGCAGGGGTTGGCAGATGGCAACGTAGCGGTCGTAGGACATGACAGTGAGAAGGGAGTACTCTGCACCAATGAAGAAGAAAAACAGAAATAGCTGTGCAGCACATCCCCAGTAGGAGATGGCCCTGGTGTCAAACAGGGAATTGGCCATGGCTTTGGGGACAGTGGTGGAGATGGAGCCCAGGTCAAGAACGGAGAGGTTGAGGAAGAAGAAGTACATGGGGGTGTGGAGGCGGTGGTCACAGGCGATGGCGGTGATGATGAGCGCGTTTCCCAGGAGGGCAGCCAGGTAGATGCCCAGGAAGAGCCCGAAGTGCAAGAGCTGCAGCTCCCGTGTGTCTGCGAATGCCAGGAGGAGGAACTGGGTGATGGAGCTGCTGTTGGGCATTTGCTTCCTCTGCGCATTGGAACCTGTCCAAGGAAGAAAAGGCAGTGACAAGTTACGGTGGACGTCTCAGAGCAAAACCTACTCCAGTTCTCATGGAACCCCATGGAGCTGTGTGATGGAGCTGCTGTTGGACATTTGCTGCCTCTGGGCATGGAGACCCCTGCAAGGAGGAAAAGTCATTGACAAGTTAATGGAGACTTTTAGCAGCAAAACCAAAGCCTTTTCCTACAGACCCTTCCCTGCTACACGCCTTACCCCCTGTATTCCTTTTCTAGGAGACCTTCCCTCAGCTCCATGGCTGAAGCTCTGCTACCGTGCTGGTTGAACGTGCCATGAGGAGCTGGGCCTCTGCCCACTGGTGCCGAGGAGTCAGCCCTGCTCTGCAGCAGAGAGTTCACGGGAACGCTGGAAGCAGGGGCCAGTCCTGGTGTTTGACTTTGTCAGATAAAACCATGCCCAATGCACAAGGGTGTGCCAGTACCTGCACTGCCTCTTCGAAGGAGTGAGGGAGGCAGAGGCCAACTGAGAGCTTTTTTGAAAAAAAAATTCCCTCCGTCCCATTGTGGGATGTCAGAAACCCTCAGTATTCCTGCTGCACTCAGGGAGAGCAGAGAGAATCCTGCAAGGCAAGAGGATTGCCTGTGGCTTAGTACAGAGCGAGGGGAGCTGGGCTGTCCCTCAGCCCCTGACACACTGGGCTTGCGCCTTTCTGAGATGGAGGGCGATCACACGCCCTCAATGTTTCCCTGAAACGTCAGCAGAACCTGCTGAGAGCAGAGGGATCCACTGCAGACAACTAAATGTCTCGCCCTTTCTCAACGTCTCAGCAACCACTTCCAGCCCAGGACACACAGGGCTCATTTCACCAACCCAACAGCATTTCCTTGGTCATAGCGTCTCTGCGCTTCTCCATGGGGCTTTCAGGTAACACAAAGATGCTATGGGACAGATTTGCATCCCGGAGGGCAGCTCACAGCTTGGAAGGACACCTCAAGGAGATACATCAGTTTTTTCACGATGTTATCTCACGAAGGGAAAACCAGCTGATTCCCCAGCCCCACAGGCTGCATTGTCCACAGCCGCACAGGCGAGAGGAAAGCTGGGACCCTTGTTCCCATGGACACACTGCATGGGAGGACGCACAAGATAATGTGTGACTCTGCAGCTGAAACTCCCATCCCCAGAGAGCCTGAGAGTGAGAACAAGAAAAGAGCAGCAATAACACAGACAAGTGGAGAAACAAGGGAAACTGCAGCGAGGGTCTGGCTGAAGGAGGCCAGGGCAGAGGCAGCCGGGCGCTCGGGACAGCATCACCCGTACCCAGCCGTGCCTGTCACCTCCCAGACACCGACGCTGCCGGGCAGTCGCTCTCAGCCCCGCTGCTCCGCAGGGAGAACGGGGCACGTGGCTGGAGAGCTGCACCACGGCTCTGCTGGAGCTCCGGCTGCAGAGGAGGTGGTTCATGCCTTGGACCCCACAGCCCTGAGGGCAGAGGCTTTGGTGGGAGAGGAGGCACGGGGGGGCTTGCTCAGGGGAAGGGGTCTGCATTGGAGGGGATCGTACGGCGTTTGCGGAATTCTCCCTCCCACAACATTTCTGGTTTAAGTTTCCTCTCGTTCCCTGGTCATATCCCTGCTGCCAGGAGATTTTCCTCCTGGGAAGTGTCTCCCTGTGCCGTGTCTTTTCCCTGTCAGCACTCACAGAGCCCATCCCAACCTCTGTGCACTCACCTTGGCCCTACAGACACCTGCCTGTTTGCAGGGCAGGGGCTGGGTTCATGTTCCTGTTCGCAGGTGCAAAAGGGCAGGTCAGAGCAACCCTGATGGTCCAGCAGAGGTGATGCTGGTGCTCTCCATGGGCAGAGGAGCGGCTGAAGGCCCCTTAGGAGGCTTCTTTTAGACCAACTGATGCCTCAAAGTTGCAGCTCAGGAATCACAGTGACTTCTGCAAACTTGAGAGATCCTTACACATTCATCCCTTTTTCCACCTCTCTCCCCGCACCCCCCAGATAAGAAACTGGAAACACAACCTGAGGAAATAGTTCCCTTGGAAGCGTGTAGGGGTGATCTGGAGCTGTGAGCAGCCCTGACCAACTCAACACCGTCTTGACAGCAGAAGGACCCTCTCCTGCTTCTCCCCAGAGCTTCTCCCCACACCGCTGTGGGAACAACCTGGGCAGACTGAGTGTTGACCCTGGCAAGAGACAAAGTCCCTGCGCTGGCACACAGCCCCCTGCGGTGCAGAGACCCTGCTCTGAAGGACAGCCCTGAGTACTCCTGGCTGCACACCCGGCTTCACACTCTGCAGCCTCCCCCAGGGGAAGGCAGCCGACATGCCCTGGCCGGCTGAGGGTGCAGCAGGGAAGCCGTGCTCCAAAGCACGTCCTTTTTCTACGTGGGGGAAACTGAGAGTCCTCCTGACAGATCCCATGGGCTGTGGGATGTGCCAGCTTTAGGAGGTCTTTCCAGGAACCGCAGCTGCATTGCCCTGCAGCCAGAGACTTACCCTGTCAAGGGCTGTGAAGATTTCTCTCCAGGCGAGCTCTCATCTGTCCTCCCACCCCAGGCTGCCTTTAGCCTCTGTCTTGCTTCCCTCCTCTCCCCTCGGTGCCTGCAGGCAGTGCCCTCAGCCCTGCTGCGCTTGGCAGAGGAGCTGCTCCTGGGCAGAGCTGTCTCTCTGATGCGCTGCCCCACGGCCAGGAGCTCCCTCCATCCCAGGAGCCCGGCCCAGCTCAGCAGCAGAGCAACAGCCCAAGGCAGTACCTTTTCTGCCCCCCTCTAAAATCCCTTGAGGTGTCCCTGGGGCTGCCGGGGAACCTGCTGATGCAATCCCTGATGTTCTCTCTCTCAGCTGGATAGAGACACTCCTTTCCAGAAGTGTCATTTCCCTGCTGAGAGGGAGAGTTAGCTCTAAATATCAACTTTCCTTGGCCCATCATTAGACAGGACAGCCAGACGGGGACAGACAGGCATCTCCTTTACCCCTGCTGAGGGAAGGGATTCAGCTGAGGGAATCGAGGCATCTCATCCTGCGTTTCTATTCCTAGCATTTGACGGAGACTCAGCGCCCTCCCATGCCTGCTAGAAGCCCACAGGAGATGGGATTCCTCTTTCCTCAGGTGTTGAGCTGTGCACAAAATAGGCACCTGCATGGGAGCCTCTTTTCTCCACTCCCACGCTAAGTAATGGAGATGGAGGGCGGGAGTGAAATGTTCAGATGCAAATGCCTGGGAACATTCCAGTTGCCAGAGGTGGTGCAAGGTACACGCAGGAAACTGCAAGCTCTAATGGGGACGGTGATAGAGACGGGGAAACATCTCGGGGATCGTACATGAGCCTGGTGGGAAATCCTTTAGCCAAGTGAAATGACAGCTGATGTCCAAATAAAAGGAACCTTTCCTACTCCTGATGTTCATGGCAGTTCACAGAGGTGTTCATATGAATGGACTGCAGTCATGTCCTGTAGGGAGAGCAAGGTCTCTCTCTTTTCCATCAGCCGAATTTACTCAATCTCCAGTGACTACAATGGCATTTGTCCCAAGTTCAGCCCCTCATTGCCTAACAGAATTCAGGGCAGCTACTCAAGGGTTGAGTGAGCTTGTGTGAGTGAGGATGAGAGGAGAAGCCAGTAAGGGTGAAAATGTCTTGGCCATTATACTCCACTTGATCGGGCACAGTAGGCAGAATAAGTCTTCTAACAGCAACCTGAAGAAGTCTCCAAGTCAATGAGCAGGTTCCTATGGGGAAGAGTAGTTGCCCTGGCATTCACTGGCCAGGCAAAGACACAGGGTGCCAGCAGCCTGGAGGACCTTGGGACAACTTCTTAACACAGCTGCCAGGTGGGCAAACAAGGGTGATGCTCACCTGGACCTGGTCCTGGCAAAAAAACATAAAAAAAAAAAAAGAGTGGTCAGGGAGGTGAAAATCAGTGTCAGCCTTGGCTGCTGTCAACAGGAAATAGTGGGGTCCCAGGTGCCGAAGAGGAGTGAGGAAGGCCAGCAGCAGAGCAAAAACGGGTGGACTCCAGAGAAGAAGACTTTGATGTACTTGGGAGACTGATGCGAGTGGTGCCATGGGAAGCAGCTCTGAAGGCTGAAGGATGATGGAAAATCTGATAGGCCTTACAGGACAGCCTCCTCCAGGCACAAAAATGATCTCTCCAACTCCCCTTGAAAAGAAGCCACCGTCTCAGGAGGCTGCTTGTTGGAACTGACTGATCTCCAGGACAAAGAGGCAGCACAAAGGAGGTGGAAGCAGGGAAGCTGCAGAGGAGGAATTGAGAAACCTTGTCCCAGGACGTAGGGACGATGTTAAAGCCAAAGCTCCCATGGGCTTGACAGATGAAGGGAAGGACAGCAAAAGCACAACGAGCTGATCCAGGCTTCGAGGGTCATGGGAATGAGTCACCCTCTGCCTGGAGGCCTGTGACAAGTGGGCACTGCAGATATTTGCATCCTGACTGCCTCAGCGTGGGCGATGGGGATCCCCCTGCTGGGGGTGGCTCTGCCAGCCCATCCACATGGGTCTGGATGGTGCAGACTCTACTTGGAGACATTCCTGTAACCCAAATTCCTTGGCGTTAATGCAGAATTGGCAAGTTGAAATCAAGCATTTCATGCACTTGGCCTCTTCGCCTTGACATCTTTTCGCTTTGACTCCACTCCCAAAAGCTCTCTAATTAACCACAGAAGAATTGAAGAAGAAGGGAAAATTATGGCCTGGCTTGGCTCCTCAGGGCGTTTTGCATGTTAATGAACCCTCTGGTGCCGAGTTTCTGAACTGCAGATCTCTAAAGGCTGACCAAGTCTCTAGAGGACTAAGAGCCAGCAGCAAACCTCCAGGTTTCTGAGAGTGTTTGCAGGCCCTGCTGAAGTCCATCACTGAAGAAACCACGGAGGGAATGAGCAGACAAGGGTCCTGTCCCTGGGGGCTGGTGAAGCAGGAAGTTGGAGACACTTGGTACAACGGAAAATTTAAAAGTAGAGATCACTGTGGAAGCCCTTGATGTGCTCTTCCAAGCAGGAAGGCCACGTGCTTACCCACATCCCCTACAGATGGGGCTCCTTTCCCTCTTGGCATGTTCGGGGCTCTTCCTGGGGGCAATGTGATTGGGAGTGTGTGTTGCCAGGTGCAGGTCAGCAGTAGGGCACCTCTCAGGATTTATGGGGGGTGGCTGAGGAGGCAACGAGGCACTGGAGCTGGAAGGACCTTGTGTTCTCTCCTGGGTCTCAGTGGAAGAGACAGAAGCGACAGGCAAGAGAGCAAGGGTCTCAGATCTGTTGGGGTGTCAACGCCCCACCAAGGCCCTTGGCCATCCCCACCACAGCTACGCTGTCCTGTGCCTGTGCCTGCTTCCTTGTTTCCAACACCAAAATGTGGGTGTCTGAGGATTTGCCAATGCCAGTGAGTTCCCCACATCTCACCTGGTTTCCTCCAAAGCCTTGCTACTGCTCATTTATCCCCAAGATTTCCAAGCTCCAGAATCCTGGAGAATCCATGCCAGAATCCTCTCTGTAGCTCCACATCCCAGCACTGAACAGCCAACCCCCAATATTTCATTTCTTCTTCCTGCCTTTAGCACACTCACTGCTCCCCCCACACTGCTCTCTCCCTGCACGCCCATGTGTCTCACAAACCCTTCCTCTGCCCCTGCAGTGCTGAGACCTCAGCCCAGGAGGTTTGTGCATCCTCCAGGCTCATGGATGTTTCCTGAAGTCCATCCAAGTGTGGGCAGTGAAGGAGGGGAAAGGAGCAAGTTGTCAGCCCATGGGGCATTCCTAAGAACAGCCACCCCCAGCAGTGGGCATTCCCCATCCGCCAGGCTGAGGCAGGCACACAAGAGATGAATGTCTGTATCACCCCTGGTTTGCAGAGGAAGGGTCTTCCTTCCTGCCATTGTCTCAGGACAAGCCTCTTCCTCAGCCTCTGCCCACAAACATCCACTGCTTCCCACGGCTGGCTTCAGACATGGCTGTAAGGATTGGCTAAAGCCATCAGCCGTCCCCTTGCTTCTCGCTGACATTGCTTGACCCTCTCTAACAGACTTACACGTGGCCAATCACCACTGCTCAGGGCCACTCGCCCTTTGGAAGAGCATTTTGGACTTTCCTAGTGCTTTTTATAATCTTCCTCGCTTCCTCCAGAGCACATGGTGGGCTTTCTTGGCCAAACAGGGCCTTTTTCACCATCTCTTAAGAAACAGTCGTCTTTTTAGGATCCTCTGTGCGGGAATAGTCATCCCAGAAAAGCACCAAATGTATCCAAATAGCAGTTGAGTGAAGTGCCAGTAAGAACCAGGTGAGCTCCCCCCATGGCCGTGGCTCCCTGGCAAGGAGCCTCTTCTGAGAAGGTGATCCGGCCTCTGCCACTCTCTGGAGAGGGAAACCAGCAGCGTCTGTGCCACACGGGGACACAAGGGGTGACTTTTGCAAGACCACCCTTCATCTGAACCACTTTCAATATGTACTTCAGGATGGGATATCATACCTTATATGGCAAATACTAATTTAATTGCCATTGTCCAGATTTGCTATTGTGGGAGTAGACTGTTACTTTAACATTTCTTTTCATCATTATTATTATTTTTTGCCACTCTAAAGGAAATCACAGAATCACTGGAAGGATCACTGATGCTTTATCAACAGAAGACCCGCCAGCTTTGCATCTCAAGAAATAGGATGCCAGAGGTCAAGAGAAGTGTGGGAGACTACGGGGGGTGTGGACCCCTTGATTGAGGGTATGGAGTCAGGAATTGACCTTGCAGATATTGAAGTATATCCTTGAGAAAGAAGGGAGTAGAAAACATCCTGAGAAGTAAACAACTTCAAGGAACCAGCTGGAGACTGACAAGATAAGGAGTAGCTTTGATGTTTGCAAAAGTTAACCAATGACATATTGTTATGACAATATGTAATCAGTAGTAAAAGAACACGTGTTAAGAAAGAGTATATGAGAAAGTACGTGTGGCAATAAAAGTTAGTCTGTTACTGCTTGAACTTCAGAAGAGTGCTGTCCGTGTCATTTGTCTGTCTCAACAATGACAGAGAAGGATGGTTTGGGAAAACTCATGGGATTTGGGAAACTGAAGCGTGTGCCCCTCTCCCCGACATCCTGCCCTCCTCCGTGACCTGTGTGAGAAACTTCATCAACTGGGTCCGTGCTCACAGTCGTGTCAAGAAAATGGTGTGTACCTGCAGCCAATGTTGTCCTTCCAGTTCAGGATTTGAGCTCCCACTTAAGACCAAGAAGCCCAAGGATCCCAGTTCCTATAGGGCCAACTAATGAGGACATCCCACAGGCTGGGGGAGTTTTTCTTTACTGACAAAGATTTTGTTAACTTTTTTTCTCTCTCTTTGTAACTTGACTGTCAGAATTCATGCATTGAATCTACTTTGACTCTTTAAAACTGTCTCTGTGAAAAACTAATCCAGCATAGTTTTTTGTTTTGGTTTGGTTTTTTTTCCCAACCCAACTGTCCTTGGAGCATTGAAGAGTCTTTCCAGATTTGGAGTGGTTTTTCAGAATGTCTGCTCCAAGAGGGGAAATATCTCAGCCTGCAGATGGAAGGACGGGAGGAGGACAGCATCATTCAGGCTCAAAGGGAATTGGAGGGTGTCTTGACCAACCTCCCATTGAAAACAGGGTCAGACCTGAAGGGTCAGGGCTTTGTTCAAAGATGTCTGGATCCCTTTCCAGGACAGAGCTGTTGCACGCTCTCTGGGAAACAGCTTCCAGTGCTTGACTATCCTCATGCTGGAAAAAGTTCCTCCTTATGTGGCTTGACCGTCCCTTTTCTCAGCCCATTGCCTCTTGTCCTTGTATCTTCTACCATGGATTTGACTCAGGCTCAGTCTTCCTGGTAACTGTGTTGTTATAGTTGAATTTTAAGACAAATCGAGTCCGAAATAGATTTAGTAAATATTTATTAAGGTAGGAAAGCAAAAGCAGCGCTGGGCGGCCGGGGAGTCGCAGCTCCACCAAAGACTCGCAAATTCAGGCAAGCTAAACGACTCCTTTTATCTTCACAGAGGTCGATTGCAACATCTTCGGTACGCCCCTCTTCGGCTTCTTCCGAGGGGCTTCTTGCTTGGGGAAATTTCGATAAGATATCGTCACAGAATCAGCTTATACAATCTATTCTTTTCAGGGTTGATTGGTACAATGGCACACGTTAGCACGACATTAACGGTTTAACATTCGCTCAAGGTAACACATTCTGATGACATTGTGGTTAAGCCTTTCTTGTCAAACAGGGTGTTCCCATGTTTGGTGTTGCCAGATAACATTGTGGATGTGTATCTTCTGGTTAAATAGGAAGTTCTCAAGACTGCTACAATGGGTTCGTTCCTCTTGCTTAACCTGTTTGATCAGCAAATTACCCTTAGTTACTTATTACAAGCTGCCTTTGTCTCATCGTACAAGTTTTGCCTTTTTCTTCCGATTCTCCCCTCATGGCCAGGGGGGTGCTGGGTGGCCCGAGAGAGTGGCTGAGGCTAAACCACGACAGTCCTTTTCGGCAATCGATGTTGCACACGAAGGGTTGAGATAACGACAGATCTGACCAGAGTGTGCTAAAATGAATTTGTTATATACATTTATTGTATTAGTTAAATAGTCGCTGGGCACCATGTTGTTTTGGTTGTTCTCCTTTACTTGCTTTGTGCTCTCTCTACAGGGCATAAAGATATTTCTGACACAGTTGTTGTGCTGATTTCTATGTTGGTCAGTACAAAACTAGTAATGTCCTTTATTTCCTGTAGTGCCCTGCAACTGCTCTTGCTGTTATCTTGTGCTGATGGATCACCACAACCACTGTGAGCTGTCTGCACGCAAACATTAAGAACGGACCAAATGGAGCTTCAGTCCAGAGGGACTTTGGGAAACTCTGGGATTCAGCCAGCAGCAAACTCCGAAGTTTTACAAGGAGGAGTCACCAGTCCTGCATCAGAGGGAAGATAAACCTCGTATATCAGGACCTGAAAGGACCTGAAAGGATGAGCAGTGACCCTGAGAAGAAGACCTAGGCATTATGAGGGACACCATATGAGCCAGTGGTTCATGCTCACCATGAGCAAGGCCAGCTGCAAAGGGGGATTTATTAGGAGGAGCATGGTCATCCCCCAGCATCTTAAATTTTCATACCCCTCCAGTGAGCTGTGTTGTGGCCACACCTGGACACGTGTGTGTGTCCCTCTGTGGGAATTCCTGCTGTAGAGAGGTGGGGAGGAAGTGGAGAGTGTCTGGAGGAGGTAGGCCCTTTTCCACTACTCATGGCCCCAAAACCCATCTCTGCCAACTGTTTCCATCTCAACACAACACCAGGAACATGCTGACCCAGGAGAACCAGGATGCTCTCCAGACCGCTCCAGAGTCCCCTCCCAGAGGATGGATGTCCTTAATACAACCTGTGTGAAAAGCCTGGGCACATCCCTCAGTTCCACTCACCATCTTACCTGTCAGCAAACACCGACTGGTGACTCCAAAATCCAGTTCTACATCTCTAAAATGTCACAGACACTAAGCTTTTCATTCCTGAACTGATGGAGGAAGAGGAAGTTCAGGGGTGCAGTTCTCAGGCCTGTTTGGAGAAGGAGCCTGGTATGAAAGCACTGCACTGAAAGGGATCCCATTTTATTACAGAGATGCTATGAAAGATGCCAGCTCGGAGCCACTATTAAATTAAATTTTATAAGGGAACCAGGTGACATCAAGCAGGTACATGGTCTCAGGTGCAGTGACACAAATGAAACCTTTGTGTAGAAACATAAAAACCATGAATGACAATAAAGATAATGTTTAAAAATTCAACACCAACCAACAAACAAAACACACAAAAAACCAGATGGAATCAGATAGTGTGGGAGTCATTTGTGGAAAGAGGTGGTAAATGTCTCCCTCTTGAAAAATATCCATGAAATCAGATTCCTAATGACCTCCTTCAGCTCCTGGTTCCTCATGCTGTAGATGAGGGGGTTCACTGCTGGAGGCACCACCGAGTACAGAACAGCCACCACCAGGTCTAGAACTTGGGAGGAGATGGAGGGGGGCTTCAGGTGGGCAAACACTGCAGTGCTGACAAAGAGGGAGACCACGGCCAGGTGAGGGAGGCACGTGGAAAAGGCTTTGTGCCGTCCCTGCTCAGAGGGGATCCTCAGCACGGCCCTGAAGATCTGCACATAGGACACCACAATGAAAACAAAACAACCAAATGATAAACAGACACTGACCACAACAAGCCCAACTTCCCTGAGGTAGGAGTGTGAGCAGGAGAGCTTGAGGATCTGGGGGATTTCACAGAAGAACTGGTCCAGGACATTGCCCTGGCAGAGGGGTAGGGAAAATGTATTGGCCGTGTGCAGGAGAGCATTGAGAAACCCACTGCCCCAGGCAGCTGCTGCCATGTGGACACAAGCTCTGCTGCCCAGGAGGGTCCCGTAGTGCAGGGGTTGGCAGATGGCAACGTAGCGATCGTAGGACATGACAGTGAGAAGACAGTACTCTGCTGTGATAAAGAAGAGAAAGAAGAAGAGCTGTGCAGCACATCCCCAGTAGGAGATGGCCACGGTGTCAAACAGGGAATTGGCCATGGCTTTGGGGACAGTGGTGGAGATGGATCCCAGGTCAAGAACGGAGAGGTTGAGGAGGAAGAAGTACATGGGGGTGTGGAGGCGGTGGTCACAGGCGATGGCGGTGATGATGAGTGCGTTTCCCAGGAGGGCAGCCAGGTAGATGCCCAGGAAGAGCCCGAAGTGCAAGAGCTGCAGCTCCCGTGTCTCTGCGAATGCCAGGAGGAGGAACTGGGTGATGGAGCTGCTGTTGGACATTATCTTCCCCTAGGCTTAGAGACCTGTCCATGGAAGGAAAGACAGTGAGAAGTTAGGGCAGACTTCTCTCAAAAAAGCCTCTTCAATCACTCTTTGAGACCCAGCCAACTGCCTCTCCCCTTTTGGGAATGTATTTGTCGCATCCTTTTTGCACACACTGGTTGGAGCTGGCTGATGATCCATCAGGGCGGTGTTAGCTCTGCAGGATCCAGTCCTGTCCTACAGCAATAGTTAAATAGGAACTGGGGCGATCTCAGATTAAATCCATTCATGGCATCAAAGGGCTTTTCAGCCTTGTCATTCCCAATTCACCCGACTGCAGAACAGAGCTGAGGGCACTTTATTTCTCTGTTTGTTCTGTTCTAATTTCCCCACCACACCTGAGGAGTGTCTTTAAGACAGAAACCCTTGGCATTTCTGCTGCACACTATGTAAAACCTTGTGGGTCCTAAGAGCCAAAGGGCTGTCCCTCAGTACAGAGTGGGGACAGCCCGTCTATCCATCAGTATTGTTCCCAACCCCCCACCCCATCTCGCAGGACCCGAGGAGGATCTCAGCTCTCCCCTCCCAGCCAGCGACACACAGGGCTCATTGCAGCTGCCTACATTCAGCCCTCCAGCAGGACTGACATGGCCTTGCCACTGTCATGTCTATTCCGTGGGGCTCCTAAAAACCACAGAGATGTAAAGGGAGAGCTGTGCCCTTCTGGAGGGCAGCGTGGCACCCAACAGGGCACTGCAAGGGGATGTTGACTTGAGTTGACTCAAGTCAACTGTCCTATAGATGGAATATCCTGATGTGAGCGTCGGCTTACACTCACCCAACACATTGCAGTCACGAGAGCCTGAAAGATTAAGGTCATTGGGATGCTTTTCATCCATGGACACACCAGTGTCTGAGCTTCACCTGAATCCTCACCCCCCCACCACAGCCAAAAGAAGGGGAGGAACAAGGGCAGCAGGGGCAAGAGGGGAACACGCCAAAGTTCTCCTGCCAAGAGAGTCGGGACAGGGAGACACAGTCAGACACGCGAGCATTTCTCCTCTTTGGTGCTTGGGCTGCTGGGAGGGAGACTCAGGACTAAGCCCCCAAGATATGAAGCGATTGGGGAGTCTACTGTGTGGGAGAGGAGACCAGGGAGTTGCTGCAGGGAAGGCATCTGCGCTGCAGGGGATGGCAGGGAGGTGCTGGAATCCCCCCTCCCATCACCCTTCCTGTAGCAGCTCCCTCTCACTCCCTGCCCATGCCTCTGCTGCCTGCACTGTCGCTGCTGGGGGCTGTTTCTCTGCCCCCAGGTCTCCCCCCTTTCAGTGCTCAGAGACTCCATCCCAGCTGCTGAGGGCTCAGCTCTGCCCTGCAGACACCTTCTGCAGCAGGGAATGGCCCAGGGGCATCTCTGGGTGTGCACGGGCTAAAGGAGCAGCTCGGATAAGTGCTAACAAAAACTGGGGTCTCATTGCCTTCATGGGAATGGAGATGTAAATTCAGATCTCCCACCGCCCATCTAACCAACCAAGAGGGGAAAATTCAAAGCACAGATTCCATTTCTTTTGGCTAAATGCTGCCTCTGTGTCCTTCTTCAAAAGGACCCTCTGCAAATGTCCTGGGGGTGATGTGGAGCTGTGAGCAAACCTGACCCACGCAGCATCCTCTCGACTGCAGAAGGACCCTGCCATGCCCAGACTGGGGTCACCCCTTCCCTCCACAGCTTCTCCCCACACTGCCATGGGGAGCTCCCCGGGCAGGCTGAGAGCTGACCCTGGCAGGAGACAGAGTCCCTGCCCCAGCACACAGTTCCCTGGGACACAGGGACCCTGCTCGGAAGGACAGCCCTGGGCACCCCTGGCTGCACGCCCACCTTCACAGCCCTGCAGCCATCCCTGGGAGAAGGCAGCCGACACGTCCTGGCACTTTGATGATGTGGTGGGCATCCGCTGCTCTCAAGAAAATCCTTCTCAGCACCAACAGATCCCTGAGAGCCTTCCTGACAGATCACATGAGACACGGGCTATGCCAGCTTTAGGAGACTGCTCCAGGAAGCCTCTCTGCATTATACTGCACCAGAGAGAAACATCACGCCCTGTCCCTCTGACCCTGCAGCAGGGAAGCCCTGCTCCACAAGTTCTCCTTCTCCTCTACACTAGAGAAACTGTGAGAGTTGTACTTACAGATCCCACGGGCTGTGGGTTGTGCAGCTTCTGGATCCCTCCAGCAACTGCAGAGTCAATGCCCTGCAGCCAGAGACTTATTTTGTGAAGGGCGGTGAAGGTTTCTCCCCCAGTGAGCTCTCAGTTTTCATCCATTCCTGAATGCTTTTCAGCTCTCCTGGCCTCACAAGTCTCCTCTCAGTGCCTGCAGGCAGTGCCCTCAGCCCTGCTGCGCTTGGCAGAGGAGCTGCTCCTGGGCAGAGCTGTCTCTCTGCCGCGCTGCCCCATGGCCAGGAGCTCCCTCCATCCCAGGAGCCCGGCCCAGCTCAGCAGCAGAGCAACAGCCCAAGGAACAGCCCAAGACATCACTTTTCTGTCCCCCTGGGATCCCTGGAGGTGTCCCTGGGGCTCCAGGGGAACCTGCTGTGAAACAGAATGAAGTCAGCCCTGATGTTCTCTCAGGAGATGGGAGAGATTGTGGGAGAGATTCATTTCCAGCAGTGTCATTTCTCCTGTCAGGAGAAGAGTTGGGCATAAGAACCATGAGAATCCTAAGAGTCGCCTTTCCTTATCCTATCGTGAGGCAGCACACCAGGAGGGTGACAGGGCAGGATCTGATTTCTACAAGCTGGGGGGCTGTCTTTGGGTTAGTGTATGAGAGAGTCCTTTTTCATAACATTTGCAGGTGACCTCACAAGGAAGAGAGCAGACACTGCACTGCAGGGCAAGGTTGCCATCCGGAGGGACCTAGACAGGCTGGAGGGATGGACCGATAGGAACTTCAGGAGAGCCAATAGGAGGTGGACTAAACCCATGCCATGACAGAGACCAGGGACTGCCCAGGTGGGCAGCAGCTCTGCGGGAAAGGCCCTGGTGGCCCTTGGGTTCTATTGGGTAAAACATGAGCCATCAGCAAAGGTGACCAAGAGCTCCCTGAGCTGCAGGAGCACAGCCAGTCTGCTCAGCACTTGTTACACCTTATCCAGAATACTTCCCTAGGTTTTGACACCACACCGTGCCAGAGAGACCTTGCAAAGTGGAGCCAGGTCACTGGAGGGACACCAACATTGACAGAGCTTGTACTGTGAGAAGAGGCTTAGAGAGCTGGGCTTGTTCAGCTTGGAGGAGAGGAGCTCTTGGGGGGAACATGGAGCAGCATTGCACAGTTACCAGGAAGACTGAGCCTGAGTCAAATCCATGGTAGAAGATACAAGGACAAGAGGCAATGGGCTGAGAAAAGGGACGGTCAAGCCACATAAGGAGGAACTTTTTCCAGCATGAGGATAGTCAAGCACTGGAAGCTGTTTCCCAGAGAGCGTGCAACAGCTCTGTCCTGGAAAGGGATCCAGACATCTTTGAACAAAGCCCTGACCCTTCAGGTCTGACCCTGTTTTCAATGGGAGGTTGGTCAAGACATCCTCCAATTCCCTTTGAGCCTGAATGATGCTGTCCTCCTCCTGTCCTTCCATCTGCAGGCTGAGATATTTCCCCTCTTGGAGCAGACATTCTGAAAAACCACTCCAAATCTGGAAAGACTCTTCAATGCTCCAAATACAGTCGGGTCGGGGGGAAAAAAAAAAAAACCAAAACCAAAACTATACTGGATTATTTTTTCACAGAGACAGTTTTAAAGGGTCAAAGTAGATTCAATGCATGAATTCTGACAGTCAAGTTACAAAGAGGGAGGAAAAAAAGGCAACAAAATCTTTGTCAGTAAAGAAAAACTCCCCCAGCCTGTGGGATGTCCTCATTAGTTGGCCCTCTAGGAACTGGGATCCTTGGGCTTCTTGGTCTTAAGTGGGATTCCTGCATCCTGAACTGGAAGGACAACATTGGCTGCAGGTACACACCGTTTTCTTGACACGACTGTGAGCTCAGACCCAGTGGATGGAGTTTCTCACACAGGTCACGGAGGAGGGCAGGATGTTGGGGAGAGGGGCTCACGCTTCAGTTTCCCAAATCCCATGAGTTTTCCCAACCCATCCTTCTCTTGACCTCTGGCATCCTATTTCTTGAGATGCAAAGCTGGCGGGTCTTCTGTTGATAAAGCATCAGTGATCCTTCCAGTGATTCTGTGATTTCCTTTAGAGTGGCAAAAAATAATAATAATGATGAAAAGAAATGTTAAAGTAACAGTCTACTTCCACAATAGCAAATGTGGACAATGGCAATTAAATTAGTATTTGCCATATAAGGTATGATATCCCATCCTGAAGTACATATTGAAAGTGGTTCAGATGAAGGGTGGTCTTGCAAAAGTCACCCCTTGTGTCCCCGTGTGGCACAGACGCTGCTGGTTTCCCTCTCCAGAGAGTGGCAGAGGCCGGATCACCTTCTCAGAAGAGGCTCCTTGCCAGGGAGCCACAGCCATGGGGGGACCTCACCTGGTTCTTACTGGCACTTCACTCAACTGCTATTTGGATACTTTTGGTGCTTTTCTGGGATGACTATTCCCGCACAGAGGATCCTAAAAAGACGACTGTTTCTTAAGAGATGGTGAAAAAGGCCCTGTTTGGCCAAGAAAGCCCACCATGTGCTCTGGAGGGAGCGAGGAAGATTATAAAAAGCACTAGGAAAGTCCAAAATGCTCTTCCAAAGGGCGAGTGGCCCTGAGCAGTGGTGATTGGCCACGTGTAAGTCTGTTAGAGAGGGTCAGGCAATGTCAGCGAGAAGCAAGGGGACGGCTGATGGCTTTAGCCAATCACACTTGGATGGACTTCAGGAAACATCCATGAGCCTGGAGGATGCACAAACCTCCTGTGCTGAGGTCTCAGCACTGCAGGGGCAGAGGAAGGGTTTGTGAGACACATGGGCGTGCAGGGAGAGAGCAGTGTGGGGGCAGCAGTGAGTGTGCTAAAGGCAGGAAGAAGAAATGAAATATTGGGGGTTGGCTGTTCAGTGCTGGGATGTGGAGCTACAGAGAGGATTCTGGCGTGGATTCTCCAGGATTCTGGAGCTTGGAAATCTTGGGGATAAATGAGCAGTAGCAAGGCTTTGGAGGAAACCAGGTGAGATGTGGGGAACTCACTGGCATTGGCAAATCCTCAGACACCCACATTTTGGTGTCGGAAACAAGGAAGCAGGCACAGGCACAGGACAGCGTAGCTGTGGTGGGGATGGCCAAGGGCCTTGGTGGGGCGTTGACACCCCAACAGATCTGAGACCCTTGCTCTCTTGCCTATGGCTTCTGTCTCTTCCACTGAGACCCAGGAGAGAACACAAGGTCCTTCCAGCTCCAGTGCCTCGTTGCCTCCTCAGCCACCCCCCATAAATCCTGAGAGGTGCCCTACTGCTGACCTGCACCTGGCAACACACACTCCCAATCACATTGCCCCCAGGAAGAGCCCCGAACATGCCAAGAGGGAAAGGAGCCCCATCTGTAGGGGATGTGGGTAAGCACGTGGCCTTCCTGCTTGGAAGAGCTCATCAAGGGCTTCCATAGTGATCTCTACATTTAAATTTTCCGTTGTACCAAGTGTCTCCAACTTCCTGCTTCACCAGCCCCCAGGGACAGGACCCTTGTTTGCTCATTCCCTCCATGGTTTCTTCAGTGATGGACTTCAGCAGGGCCTGCAAACACTCTCAGAAACCTGGAGGTTTGCTGCTGGCTCTTAGTCCTCTAGAGACTTGGTCAGCCTTTAGAGATCTGCAGTTCAGGAACTCGGCACCAGAGGGTTCATTAACATGCAAAACGCCCTGAGGAGCCAAGCCAGGCCATAATTTTCCCTTCGTCTTCAATTCTTCTGTGGTTGATTAGAGAGCTTTTGGGAGTGGAGTCAAAGCGAAAAGATGTCAAGGTGAAGAGGCCAAGTGCATGAAATGCTTGATTTCAACTTGCCAATTCTGCATTAACGCCAAGGAATTTGGGTTACAGGAATGTCTCCAAGTAGAGTCTGCACCATCCAGACCCATGTGGATGGGCTGGCAGAGCCACCCCCAGCAGGGGGATCCCCATCGCCCACGCTGAGGCAGTCAGGATGCAAATATCTGCAGTGCCCACTTGTCACAGGCCTCCAGGCAGAGGGTGACTCATTCCCATGACCCTCGAAGCCTGGATCAGCTCGTTGTGCTTTTGCTGTCCTTCCCTTCATCTGTCAAGCCCATGGGAGCTTTGGCTTTGACATCGTCCCTACGTCCTGGGACAAGGTTTCTCAATTCCTCCTCTGCAGCTTCCCTGCTTCCACCTCCTCTGTGCTGCCTCTTTGTCCTGGAGATCAGACAGTTCCAACAAGCAGCCTCCTGAGACGGTGGCTTCTTTTCAAGGGGAGTTGGAGAGATCATTTTTGTGCCTGGAGGAGGCTGTCCTGTAAGGCCTATCAGATTTTCCATCATCCTTCAGCCTTCAGAGCTGCTTCCCATGGCACCACTCGCATCAGTCTCCCAAGTACATCAAAGTCTTCTTCTCTGGAGTCCACCCGTTTTTGCTCTGCTGCTGGCCTTCCTCACTCCTCTTCGGCACCTGGGACCCCACTATTTCCTGGTGACAGCAGCCAAGGCTGACACTGATTTTCACCTCCCTGACCACTCTCTATTTATATTTGTTTTTTGCCAGGACCAGGTCCAGGTGAGCATCACCCTTGTTTGCCCACCTGGCAGCTGTGTTAAGAAGTTGTCCCAAAGTCCTCCAGGCTGCTGGCACCCTGTGTCTTTGCCTGGCCAGTGAATGGCAGGGCAACTACTCTTCCCCATAGGAACCTGCTCATTGACTCGGAGACTTCTTCAGGTTGCTGTTAGAAGACTTATTCTGCCTACTATGCCCGATCAAGTGGGTTATAATGGCCAAGACATTTTCACCCTTACTGGCTTCTCCTCTCATCCTCACTCACACGAGCTCACTCAACCCTTGCCCCATCTCATACAGGAGCTCCATAGATCTGAGCTGCTCCTTCACTCAGGGAGCATTCTGCTGGTCGTCCTCTTCCCTGCTACTCCCTCCAGCAGAGCCTGTACCCTTCCATTGCAGTACCACAGCTCAGCAAGATGTCCCACCACATCTCATTCAATCCAAAACCATCCCAAACCAGCTGCCACCTCTGCAGCGAGGAAAGCTCTGTCCCTTCTCTACGCAGTAGATGTCCAGGAACACAAGGCACATCACACCGGGGCCTCCACTCACATCCCCATATGAAATATGAAATGGAGATGTGAAATGTCCTGATAGAAACATGTCCTCGAAACAGAGTTTGTCCATTCAGTGTGTTGGGAGGAAATGTGTTCATGCAAATGGCTGCATAAATCTATATGTACATAGGGGCAGAGAAAGTGTCATCACCTTGCTGGTCCATGTCCCATGAAAAACAATCATGAGAATTTACAGACCAGTGTCAAAGACTTCTTACGCTCCTGTTACACCAAGGCCTTTTCGGCATATGTTGCAACTTCTGCCTGACATCTTCCATCATTCCATCTTCCATCAGGGGTTGATTCGATTGCCCACACCGGGCGGTGGCTTCTTCCTCCAGGATGCATGGGAGACGCTGAAGCTTCCACTTGGGACTGGGAAATGTAAGCCAGGAGCTACAGGAACCTCTCTGGAGCAGGCGCTGGGTGATTGGCAGGGTAGGTCAAGGCGTCTCGGTTGAGACAACTGATTTCTCTCCTTTGGCTCCAAAGGGAAGCCTGGGCAATTGCACCCAAGGTGTCCAATGTTAAAGGAGATCACTCTCATCCCTGCCTTCACCTACACCGGAGGCACATGTAACTCACCCTGCAGGGAATGCAAAATGAGTGGGTGTAGATGCTGCAGAGTCTGCCTGACGGTGCTCCAGTAACCAGAAGCACAGGGCTTAGCGCAGATTTGGCTGTTCAAAGGAGAGCATTTAATTCACCTTGTCTCTTTGCTGCCCTCTGTGAATCGAGGGAGCTCGTGACTTCAGTCTGTGTCTCACTGTGTGCAAAGAACGAAAATGGACAATCAAACAAAGTGCGGGGCAGGGAGTGTTTTGGGAGATGCTGGGATCTCTGCTTGACACAAAACTGAGTTTCCTCTTGGTCTAAGTCTATCCAGTGTCGGAAGTGGGTCTGAGTGGAGGTAAAGTGGACTTAATGTACGGCTGAAGAGTGTCCTTTGTCCTTTACTGAACTCTGCCTTCCTTTGTTTTTCTTTGTGAACAAAAAAAACATCCCTCTGTGTCTGGGTGCAGCTTGATCTCCAAGGAAAGCAGGTGGGAATTGGTGCCAACGAGCTGAAACGTGCAGCTACAGACCTTACTGAGAAAACGAGTGCCCGTGGAGAGTCTGACATAAAGGGTCTTGACTTGCATATTCAAACTGCATCGGGAGACATTCAGGATCAATATTGACTGGAGATTGCTGATATCACCCCACGTGTAAGAAAAAAATAGATAAAATATTAAAGAGAAGAAATAGTTTCTTATTTTTTAGTATTGTGATACTGTCACTTCTGAAATCCCGATCAGTAACTGCATAAGAACCGAGGGATTCCTGAAAACTGCCCAGAGGCTTGGCTTGTTAGGGCGTTTTGCATGTTAATGAGCCAAGTTCCTGAACTGCAGATCCTGCCTTGTGAAGTTCAGGAGGAAAAGAAATGCTTCAGTCTCTGGAAGCAGGGTCAGGCTTCGCAGGAAGATTACAGAGCTGTGGTTCGTATATGCAGGGAGAAGGCAGGAAAGGCCAAAGCTCAATTAGAGTTGAAACTGGCCAGTGTTGTCTCAGAAAACAAGAAGGGCTTTTTAAAGTATGCTAATAGCAAGGGGAGGTCAAAAGAAAGCATTGGACCAATACGTGTTGAAGATGGTCATCTGACTAATAGGGATGAAGAGAAAGCAGAGGCATGCCATGCTTTTTTGGCCTCAGGCTTTAATAATGCAGCTAGAGCTTGGGCTGCCCGGTCCCCTGAGTCGGAGGAGCTCGGCTGTGGGAACAGAGACTGTCCATTTGTGGACACTGAAATCATGAGGCACCAACTAAATCAGATTAATGTTCACAAGTCCACGGGGCCTGATGGGATTCACCCCAGAGCACTGAAGGAGCTGGTGAATGTGATGGCAGGACCCCTGTCGATCACCTACCAAATGTTTTGGGAGTCAGGAGAGGTCCCCCCTGACTGGGACGTAGCCATTGCTATTCCAATTTACCCAGAGGGTGTGAGGGAAGACCCAGGGAACTACAGACCCGTTAGTCTAAGCTCAGTTCCTGGAAAAATTTATGGAGAAGGTTATACTGGGTCCTATTGAAAGGCACTTAAAGAACAGTCAATATGGGTTCACAAAGGGAAAGTCCTGCCTAACTGATTTGATATCCTTCTATGATAAGGTCACCCGCCCACTGGATGAAGGGAAAGCAGTGGATGTAGATTTTCTGGGTTTTAGTAAGGCTTTTGATACTGTCCCTCACAGCATCCTTCTAGACGAGCTTCTGGGTTCACGGTGCACTGGGTGAAGAAGCGGCTGAAGGGCAGAGCTCAAAGGGTTGCAGTGAATAGGGCTACCAGTGGTGCTCCTCAGGGTTCAATTCTAGGGCCGGTTCTATCCAATACGTTTATCGGCGATCTGGACGCAGGAGTTGAATGCACCGTGAGCAAGTCTGCTGATGATCCCAAACTGGGCGTTGCTATTGACCCTCTTGTGGGACAAGATGCCTTGCAGAGAGATCTAGAGAGATTGGAGCACTGGCCGATGATTGATGTGATGAAATTTAACACGTCCAAATGCCAGATCCTTCGCCTAGGACGGAGTATTGCCGGGCACAAGTATAAATTGGGAGAGGAGTGGCTGGAGAGCTGCCCTGCAGAAAGGGATCAGGGGTGCTGGTTGGCAGCAGGAGTCCCAGCAGGAGTCCCTGGGAGTCAGCAGGGAGCCCTGGCAGCCAAGAGGGCAAACCACACGCTGGGGGGCATCAAAGACAGTAGAACCAGCCGGTCGAGAGAGGGGATTATCCCACTGCATTCAGTGTTGGTGTGGCCTCACCTTGAATAGCGTGTGCTGTTCAAGGCCCCACCATTTAAGAAGGATGTGAAGGTCTTTGAAAGCGTCCAGAGGAGGGCATTAAAGCTGGTGAAAGGGCTGGAAGGCACGATGAGGATCGGCTGAGGACTTTGGGCTTGTCTAGTTTGGGCAAAAGGAGGCAGAAGGATGACCTCCTTGTTCTCTACAGTCCCCTGAGGTGGGGAAGTGGAGAGGGAGGTGCTGGTCTCTTCTCCCTGGGAACCAGGGATAGGACATGTGGGAATGGTTCAAAGCTGGAGCAGGGGAGGTTTAGAGTGGACATCCAGAAGCTTTCCTTTACCGAGAGGGTGGTCAAACACTGGAACAGGCTTCCCAGAGAGGTGGTTGATGCCCCAAGCCTGGCAGTGATTAAGAGGCATTTGGAAATGCCTTTAAATACACGCTTTAACTTTTGACCAGCCCTGAATTGGCCGGGCAGTTGGACTAGATGATTGATGTAGGTCCTTCCAATTGAAATATTCTATTCTATTCTATTATATTCTATTCTATTCTATTCTATTCTATTCTATTTGATTCCCAAGTTGTCAGAACCCTTCGATCCTGCCCCACCACTTCATGTCTGAGCTTGCTCAAGTAACCCCTGACTTGCCCCACATCCACTGCTGGTTGTTCTCCTCCAGAGTCCTGCTTCAAGGAACACAGGCCTGGGAGACCTTATGGCTGAAGACAAAGAGGACAAAGAGGACCTCAGACACATCTGCACCTTCTCTGACAAAATTCAGCAGTAGGCACACCTGTAAAGAGGAAATGAAATGTCCCTGAGGAGAGCAAACCCTTCGGACCAGAGAGACGCAGGGCTGGACTGCGCGGCCCTGGCAGGAGAGGGCTTTGCTGCCTGTGGTGTCTCTGCAGCCCTGGAGGGCCTGTGGTGCAGGTGAAGCTGATCTCCAGGAAGGACAAGGTGCTCTTGAAAATGTCCTTGGCTACGGACAACCTGTGATCCAACACTGTGAAAACCATTGCTCTGCTCCTTGATTGCATCATCAAAGGGATGACTAAAGGATGCGGGAGCAGCACTGCCAGCATCTACTGGATGGAGAAGGGACAGGACTTGACCCCCTGCGGTTGCTTTAATGAAAACCTTGAACGTGTCTGAGGTTCTCCTGGGGTCTGTGACGATGTGGCTGCTCTGAATGGGGACGGTGTTCCTGCAAGTCCTGTGCTGTCCCTGCTGGCTGCGTGCTGCTGTGCTGGAGAGCCCTGGCACCTCAGGCAGCACCACAGGATGGAGTCAACCTCCAAATTGAGCAGCTGCCCTGAGTTAGGTGAGGCCTTGGAGGGGTGTCTCTGAGAAACCTGCCCTCACTGCCCCTGGAGAGCTGGTAAATGCAGCTGGTGGAGAAGAGAGAGGCTTAGCTCTCCTGATGGCAATGACTCCGTTCTCTCAGAGGAATAGCTCTATGGGCTGCCCTGGACACAATGAGCAGGATCAGCTTCATGGCCCTAAATGGGGACATCTGCTGTCACTTCAGCTGGCCAAAGGCATGCTCCACCAGCCTCCGAGGGAGGAGGTGGTGAGGAGGAGGAGATGAGCCCAGGTGCTGCCCAGTCCTTCTGAGTGTTTCCATCAGTTATCTGCAAGTGTCTTGGACCACCTCTGGCACCTCAAATGCCACCTGTGGTTTGCATGGGTACAGGAGGTAGAGGAGATTCCTCCCTTTCACTGCCTGGGTGTCCTGTCTCACAGTGACCTCAAGAAGAGGTCATTCTTGGACCTAACTCTGTCTCTGAGAGGGGAAATGCCACTGCTGGAAAGAAGTGTCTCTCCCCAGCGGAAGGAACAAACATCATTAATGACTTCAGTTGGTTTCAGAGTCAGTTGCCCTGGAGCCCCAGGGACATCTCTGAGGGAGCCCAGAGGGGCCAGAGGAAGCGCTGCCTTGGGCTGTTGCTCTGCTGCTGAGCTGGGCCGGGCTCCTGGGATGGAGGGAGCTCCTGGCCATGGGGCAGCGCGGCAGAGAGACAGCTCTGCCCAGGAGCAGCTCCTCTGCCAAGCGCAGCAGGGCTGAGGGCACTGCCTGCAGGCACCGAGGGGAGACAAGAGATGTGAGAGAGAGGTAAAGGCAGGCTGGGGTGGTGAGTGAGAGCTCACCAGGGGGAGAAATCTTCCCAGGCTTTGACACGGTAAGTCTCTGGCTGCAGGGCAATGCAGCTGAGTTCCTGGAAGCGTCTCCTAGACCTGGCACATGCCACGACCGATAGGACCTGTCGGGAAGGTTCTGCTGGGTTTTCTGGTGTGGAGGAGGAGGACATGCTTCAGAGAAGGCCTTGGGGCATCAGAGGCGTGAAGCCGGGTGTGCAAACAGGGCTGCCCAGGGCTGTCCATCAGAGCGGGGACCCTACACCCCAGGGCACTGTGTGCTGGGAAGGGATTCTGCTGCTGCCAGGGTCAGCTGTAGCCTGCCCGGGGAGTGTGGGGAGAAGCTGTGGGTGGAAGGAGTGACCACCACAACGGTAGGGTAGGGACGAGCAGGTGAGGGCACGGTGCCTCTGCTGTCAAGAGAGTGCTGCATGGGTCAGGGCTTCTCAGGGGTTAAGCTCTTCCTCGTGACATTTCTAAGGGGACTTCTCAGGAAGCACATTCACTCAGCAGCATCTTCCCCTTTGCAGCCGCATCAGGTTTTGTGTGATCTGCTCTTTAGCCCCTGCACACGCAGAGATGCCCCTGGGAGGTGTTTGCAGGCAGAGGTGGGCGCCCAGCGGGTGGGATGGGGTTTGTGAGCACTGGCAGGAGTTGAGCTGGGGACAGGGAGACGGCTCCTGGCAGCAGAGACATGGGCAGGGAGTGAGAGGGAGCTGCTGCCAGAAAGGCTGGGGAAGGGGATGTGGGCACCTCCCTGCTGTCCCTGCAGCACAGACACCTTCCCCTGAGCAGCTCCTCCCTGGTCTCCTTTCCCAGCCCAGGCAGAGCCTCTGTCCTCAGGCCCATGGGGTCTTGGCTGCGCATCACCCCTGCAGCAGCCAGAGCCCAGGAAAGGGCAAACCCCTGATTTCCATCTTGTTTGTGTGTCCCTCCTCCCTTGGCCAGGAGCATTGTGGCGTTTCACTGCCGTCCCCTCCTGCCTGTGCTGCCCTGGTTCTCACCATTGGCTTTCCTGAGTCAGTGCCGGGGGTGGGGGTCGGGGGCGGCAGATTCAGCTCCTGTTCAGACTCCCATCCTTTGGGTCCTGCTCTACAGACGTGTCTAGGGGAGAAACGTGCCCAAGTCTCCTCCAGGCCAGCTCAGGACATTCAGCTTTTTCCCTGGGGTGTCCTGTGGGGCTGCAGGGTGCCCTCCAGAAGTATCTCTGTGCTGCCCAGGATGCCCATGGAGAAGACATCTGGGTGCTGAGGCCGTGGAAATGCTGCTGGGCAGCGTTAGATGGGCCACTGCAGTGATCCCTCTGTGTCCCAGTCCGGGAGGGGAGAGATGAGAAAGGGCGAGGAGTCTGTGAATCTGCTCTTTGAACCTGGATTCCTCTGCTCTCTGCAGTGTCCTCTTTCTTTTTAGGGGGACATCGGAGTGTGACCCTCCTCCAGGTCCAAGCTGCCAACACAGGGCAGCTGAGAACAGGACCGATGGGCAGAGCAGCTCTCCTCTCTCTGCACTAAGGGACAGTCCCTTTGCTGCTCGGGACCCACAGGATTTCACTTGGAGTGCATTAGAAATGTGAGGGATTTCAAGCATCCAAACCCACTCCTAAACGTGGCAGGTGAATCTAGAACACATTAAACAAAACAAAATCCCCTCAGCTCAGTTCTGCAGCTGGGAAAATTGCAGAGAACAGAGACAAAAAGTTCTTTGATGTCTCACAAGTACATTTAATTTGAGATCACCCTGCGGCACAGCCAGAAGGACTCCTCAGTTTCCCATTCCGGAGTCCCTGCTCCCAATGGCACCCTCATCCAGCAAAAGCCAGGGCTCAAGTGAGGGAGCTGCAGAGAGGTCTTCCTGAAAAGAGAGAGCCTGAGTGGGGGGTAGCAATGAGACATGCAATCAGTTTTGCTAAGAGAAGTCAGGGTGAACTTTGTACTGCCTTTTCCTTCTCAACAGATAACCACAGCCAGTGGTAGCAAATGCCCAACAGCAGCTCCATCACCCAGTTCCTCCTCCTGGCATTCACAGACACACGGGAGCTGCAGCTCTTGAACTTCAGGCTCTTCCTGGGCATCTACCTGGCTGCCCTCCTGGGAAACGCACTCATCATCACCGCCATCGCCTGTGACCACCGCCTCCACACCCCCATGTACTTCTTCCTCCTCAACCTCTCCGTTCTTGACCTGGGCTCCATCTCCACCACTGTCCCTAAATCCATGGCCAATTCCCTGTGGGATACCAGGGCCATCTCCTACTGGGGGTGTGCTGCCCAGATATTTCTTTTTCTCTTTTTGATGTCATCAGAATATTTTCTTCTCACTGTCATGTCCTACGACCGCTACGTTGCCATCTGCCAACCTCTGCACTACGGGACCCTCCTGGGCAGCAGAGCTTGTGTCCACATGGCAGCAGCTGCCTGGGGCAGTGGGTTTCTCAATGCTCTCCTGCACACGGCCAATACATTTTCCCTACCCCTCTGCCAGGGCAATGTCCTGGACCAGTTCTTCTGTGAAATCCCCCAGATCCTCAAGCTCTCCTGCTCACACTCCTACCTCAGGGAAGTTGGGCTTCTTGTGGTCAGTGCCTGTTTAGCATTTGGGTGTTTCATTTCCATTGTGGTGTCCTATGTGCAGATCTTCAGGGCCGTGCTGAGGATCCCCTCTGAGCAGGGACGGCACAAAGCCTTTTCCATGTGCCTCCCTCACCTGGCCGTGGTCTCCCTGTTTCTCAGCACTGGCATGTTTGCCCACCTGAAGCCCCCCTCCATCTCCTCCGAAGTTCTAGACCTGGTGGTGGCTGTTCTGTACTCGGTGGTGCCTCCAGCAGTGAACCCCCTCATCTACAGCATGAGGAACCAGGAGCTCAAAGGTGCAGTGTGGAAACTGATGACCAGATGATTTTCTGAAACAATAAGCTGTTTTCTTCTACAAATCACTGTTAATGTAACTCATTATATGTCAAGCTCATGTACTGTAGTTTATGTTAGTTTTAATTCTGTGTTTAGGCCTTTGTTTGGCTTTTGTTGGTTTTTTTTTTTGCTTTAATTTGTATAATGTTTTCTACCAAAAAACCCAACTTGTTTTGCTGTTTCGAATTATGTATTTTTCCAAATTTGTGAAATCTACATACTGTATAAATGAGGACCTGCTCTCTCTGTGTATTAAAATAAAATATAAAACCATCCAGCGACCTGTTGCCCGAAATCCTTCTTCTCAGGCTTTCTCTGGAGCTGCAGGGCAATGCCTCTGAGCAGAGGTGGAGGGGAAAGAGTCTGAGCACAGCAGCTCTGTCAGCGAGCACCAACCTTGGTCTTTTCCAACTTGTGCTCTTTCCACTCCCACGCTCTCCTTCTGAGCCCTTGCCTTGCTATGGAGCCCGAGTGCTCTGGCAGCTCATCCTCCTGCTGTGGGGCAGCCCTGGACCACAGGTCGGGACAGGCACTGGGCAATTCCCTTCCAGAACTCCCTAACAGCACTACCCACACAAACCAAAAAACAAAGAAACCAAACACCAAAACCGAAACCGAAACCACACAAAACAAACACCCACAACCACACAGCACACCCACCCACAAACAGACACAACCCAACAATCTTGGGCACTAGAGCATGCCCTGAAGTGCCATGTCTACACGTTCCTTAAATCCCTCTAGGGATGGTGACTCCACCACCTCCCTGGGCAGGCCGTTCCAGTGCATGACCACTCTCTCACTCAAGTAATTCTTCCTAATATCTAATCTAAAACTCCCCTGCCGCAACTTCAGACCATTCCCTCTGGTCCTGCCATTATTCCCTTGGGAGAAGAGGCCAACACCCACCTCTCTACACCCTCCTTTCAGGGAGTTGTAGAGGGCAATGAGGTCTCCCCTCAGCCTCCTCTTCTCCAAACTAAACATGCCCAGTTCCCTCAGCCTCTGCTCGTATGACTTGTTCTCCAGACCCCTCACCAGCTTGGTGGCTCTCCTCTGGACACGCTCCAGCAGCTCAGTGTCCTTCCTGTAGTGAGGGGCCCAGAACTGAACACAGCCCTCGAGGTGAGGCCTCACCAGTGCCCAGTACAGAGGCACCATCACTGCCCTGCTCCTGCTGGCCACGCTGTTCCTGATACAGGCCAGGATGCCGTTGGCCTTCTTGGCCACCTGGGCACACTGCTGGCTCATGTTAAGCCAGCTGTCCACCATCATCCCCAGGTCCTTTTCTGCTGGGCAGCTTTCCAGCCACTCTTCCCTGAGCTTGTAGCGTTGCCTGGGGTTGTTGTGACCGAAATGCAGGAGCCAGCACTTGGCCTTATTAAACCTCATTCCATTGGCCTTGACCCAATGATCCAACCTTTCCAGGTCATAGAATCATAGAATCATAGAATGGCTAGAGTTGGAAAGGACCTTAAAGATCATCTAGTTCCAACCCCCCTGCCATGGGCAGGGACACCTCTCACTAGAGCAGGTTGCTTAAAGCCCCATCCAGCCTGGCCTTGAACACTTCCAGGGATGGGGCATCCACAACTTCCCTGGGCAACCTGTTCCAGTGCCTCACCACCCTCACTGTAAAGAATTTCTTCCTTATATCTAATCTAAATCTCTTCTCTTCCAATTTAAAACCATTGCCCCTTGTCCTGTCACCACTCTTCCTGACAAAGAGTCCCTCTTCAGCTCTTCTGTAGGCTCCCTTCAGGTATTGATAGGCTGTTATAAGGTCTCCCCGGAGCCTTCTCTTCTCCAGGCTGAACAACCCCAGCTCTCTCAGTCTGTCTTCATAGGAGAGGTGCTCCATCCCTCTGATCATCCTCGTGGCCCTCCGCTGGACCCGTTCCAACAGGTCCATGTCCTTTCTGTGTTGAGGACTCCAAAGCTGGACACAGTACTCCAGGAGGGGTCTCACGAGCGCAGAGTAGAGGGGCAGAATCACCTCGCGAGACCTGCTGGCCACACTTCTCCTGATGCAGCCCAGGACACGGTTGGCTCTCTGGGCTGCCAGTGCACACTGCCTGCTCATGTTGAGCTTCTCATCCATAAGCACTCCCAAGTCCTTCTCCTCGGGGCTGCTCTCCAGCCATTCTCCACCCAACTTGTATTTGTGCCTGGGGTTGCCACGTCCCAGGTGCAGGACCCTGCACTTGGCTTGGTTGAACTTCATGCAATTTGCACGAGCCCACCTCTCCAGCCTGTCTAGGTCCCTCTGGATGGCATCCCTTCCCTCCAGCGTGTCAACTGCGCCACCGAGCTTGGTGTCATCAGCAAACTTGCTGAGGGTGCACTCTATCCCACTGTCCATGTCACCGACAAAGATGTTAAACAGTACTGGTCCCAGTACCGACCCCTGCGGAACACCACTCGTTACTGGCCGCCACCTGGACATTGAGCCATTGATTGTAACCCTTTGGATGCGGCCATCCAGCCAGTTCCCTATCCACCGAGTGGTCCATCCATCGAATCCATGAGTTTCCAATTTTGAGACCAGGATGTCGTGCGGGACAGTGTCAAATGCTTTGCATAAGTCCAGGTAAATGACGTCAGTCGCTCTGCCCTTGTCTACCAAGTCTGTGGCAGTATTGTAAAAGGCCACCAAATTTGTCAGGCATGATTTGCCTTTGGTGAAGCCATGTTGGCTGTTTCCAATCACTTCTTTATTCTCCATGTGCCTTAGCAAGGATTTCAGGAGGATCTGCTCCATGATCTTGCCAGGCACAGAGGTGAGACTGACCGGCCTGTAGTTTCCCGGGTCTTCTTTGTTTCCTTTTTTGAATATTGGAGTTATGTTCCCTTTTTTCCAGTCAGTGGGAACTTCACCAGACTGCCACGATTTCTCAAATATGATGGAGAGGGGCTTAGCAACTTCGTCCGCCAGTTCTCTCAGGTCCCTCTGTAGAGCCTGCAGACCCTCAAGCAGATCAACACTCCCACCAGGTTTGATGTCATCTGCAAACTTACTGAGGGTGCACTCAATCCCCTTATCCAGATCATCAATAAAGATATTAAACAAGACTGGCCCCAAAACTGAGCCCTGAGGGACACCATTGGTGACCGGCCGCCAACTGGATTTCACCCCATTAATTACAATTCTCTGGGCACGGCCATCCAGCCAGTTTTTACCCAGTAAAAAGTGCACTTGTCTATGCCATGATTCGCCAGCTTCTCCAGGAGAACGCTGTGGGGGACTCACCAAAGTCCAGGTAGACAACGTCCACAGCCTTCCCCACATGGAGAAGGCGGGTACCATGGTCATAGAAAGAGGTCAAGTTGGTTAAGCAGGACCTCCCTTTCATAAACCCATGCTGGCTGGCACAGATCCCTCGGCTGCCCTGCACTTGCCGTGAGAGCTCACTCAAGATGATCCTCTCCATGATCTTTCCCGGTACTGAGGTCAGACTGACAGGCATAGAGTTTCCTGGATCCTCCTTCCGGCCCTTCTTGTAGATGGGCGTCACATTGGCCACCCTCCAGTCATATGGTACCTCTCCTGTTGACCAGGATTGTTGATAGATAATGGAGAGAGGCTTGGTGAGCTCTCCCGCCAGCTCCCTGAGTACCCTTGGGTGAATCTCATCCGGCCCCATAGACTTATGCGTGTCCAGGTGCATAGGCAAATCATTAACTACTTCCTCCTGGATTACGGGGGGGTTGTTCTGCTCTCCATCCTTATCTTCCAGACCAGGAGGCTGTACACGCTGGGGGTAGCTGGTCCGACTATTGAAGACGGAAGCAAAGAAGGCATTAAGTATCTCAGCCTTCTCCTTGTCCTTGGTCGCAATGTTCCCCCCGCATCCGGGAAGGGATGGAGATTCTCCCTGATTCTCTTTTTGTTGACGTATTTACAAAAACTTTTTTTGTTGTCCCTTATATTAATGGCCAGGTTGAGTTCCAGCTGGGCTTTTGCCTTCCTAATTTTTTCTCTGTATAACCTAACAAGATCTCTGTACTCCTCCTGAGTTGCCTGTCCCTTCATCCAAAGGTGGTAAATCTTCCTTTTTTCCCCTAAGTCCCATCAAAAGCTCTTTGCTCATCCAGGCCGGCCATTTTCCCCACCCTTTAATTTTGCGCCTCATGGGGACAGCCTGCTCCTGGGCCTTTAGGATTTCCTTCTTGAAGAGCATCCAGCCCTCCTGGACCCCTTTGCCCCGCTGGATTATCTCCCAAGGGACCCTCCCAACCAGGGCTCTGAACAGGCTAAAGTCCACCCTCCGGAGGTCCAAGGTGGAGGTTTTGCTCACCCCCTTCCTTACCTCACTAAGAAAACTTGACCATTTCATGATTGCTAAGACCAAGACGTCCTCCTACCTCCACATCTCCCAGTAGTCCTTCTTTGTTTGTGAAAAGTAGGTCTAGTGAGGCGCCTCCCCTGGTAGGCTCTCCTACCAGTTGTGTCAGGAAGTTATCTTCCATACACTCAAGGAACCTCCTAGACTGCCTGCTCTCTGCTGTGTTGTATTGCCGGCATATATCCGGTAGGTTGAAGTCCCCAACCAGAACAAGGGCTGGCAATTGCGAGACTTCAGCCAGCCGCTTACAGAACACTTCATCAACCTGCTCATCCTGGTTGGGTGGTCTATAACAGACTCCCAGCACAAAATCCCCCTTGTTAGCCTTCCCCTTCATCCTTACCCATAAACACTCAACTTCATCGTCACCGGAATCAAGCTCTATACAGTCAAACACTCCCAAATGTACAGAGCCACACCCCCGCCTCTCCTTCCTTGCCTATTCCTTCTGAGGAGCTTATAGCCACTCATCGCAGCATTCCAGTCGTGACCGTCGTCCCACCGCGTTTCTGTGATGGCGACTATGTCATAGCTGTCCTGCTGCACGATGGCTTCCAACTCATCCTGTTTGTTGCCCGTGCTACGTGCATTAGCGTAGATGCACTTGAGCTGGGCTCCCCATTTCACCCTCATCCTTGCCCCTTTACCCCCCCAGGGCCAGTGGGCCCGGTTTTATCCCCTTCCCCCTTCACTTCTAGTTTAAAGCTCTGTCCATGAGCTTTGTTAACTCCTGGCCTAGTACCCTTCTCCCCTTTCGGGAGAGGGTTTTCCCATTGTTCGCAATCAGAAATTTCTAAACGTCTATCCCTTTGCTCAAATGAAATGGCAGAGCGAGAGTCCTCACTAGTCCAGCATCCTTCAAGCCCTGGCGTGCTTCCCTTGGGTTTAATCCTGACAGGCCCAGTTATCTCCCCTTCCCCCCTCATATCAAATTTAAAGCCCTGTCAATGAGCCCTGCTAACTCCTGCCCCAAAATTCTTTTCCCCCTCTGGGATAGGTGCATCCCACCTGCCACCAGCAGGTGCTGATGTTCATCCTGAGTCAGGGTGCCTCTAGCAAGAGCATCATTGTAGAAGCTGCAGGACGCTACAGATAAGAAGACAGTACTGGTGTAATGGAGTTGCTAATCAAAGTAGAAAGCACTGGGATACCATCTCAGAAACAGCAAAGGTGGGAGCAAAGTGAGGAAAGGCAGCGCCAGTGGGGAAATGGTGAAAAGGGGTTGACTTTTTGCAAGGGAGAGGATGAAGTTGGTTAAAGAGTGGGACTTGAGACGTGGGAAAATAGTGCAATGGGAATGAACGGTTAAGCAAAGGAAATGATCTGGGCTGTTTGGAGATACCTGTCAAGTAGCCCTGCATCTGAGCAACCCTGCCTGGAGCAGGACAAGAAAGCTGCAGCTGGTCTGACTGTACCAACATCTGACTGACTTCCATGGACACGGGAAACCCGAGAGCTTTCCCTGCTGTCACCACTTCCTCACTGAGGCTTGATTTACCCTTGGAAAATCCATGCTGACTGCTTTTGGACACTTTTTTCTCTTTCCAGTGCCCAGAAATGTCACCCAAGAGGACTCTAATTGATGGCACACTAATCACCCCAGGGAGCTTGTACAGCCTGTGGGTCCCTGGGCTGGGCCTCTTTCAAAGGTGGGGGCAACATTGGCTTGTCCTCACCCACAAGAGAGCTCTGCCAAAACTGTCGCCTTCCAAAGGTGACATTCCAAAGAAATCTCAGTCTTCCCTTGTGACTTCACTACAACTATTTTGTCTGTTATATGGTGTATTTTGTTTCTCTAATCTTTCCTATACTTACACTTGTCCTGATACAATGGTCATTTGCAAAGTCATCTTTTCAGATGCAGACTGTCTAGGAAAAGGCCCTCTCCATCATTCTCCAGTTTTCTCCTCCCTTTACTCTTTGTTCATCCAGGTACCTCTCACCTCTGCTGCTCTTTCACCCTCAGGGAGTAAAACCTTGCCTGGCTCTCAGTAGTCTCATTGTCTCCTCAGCCAGCTCTTTCATTATGTTTATATCTATCTTTGTGTATCTACCTACCTCAACTATTTCTCCTAAGATTATCCCTTGTAGAAAGGCAACCTCATTAGAGGCAGTTTGTACTTTGCGTATGATTACACAGTGTTTTCTTGTTTATGAAAACTGACTGTGCTTTACTTTTCTTTTCTGAAGAACAGGCAGAATTCCCCTGTGGCTGTGAGCAGCCAGGTCTCTGAGGAGAGCAGGTGGGAGATGGTGCAATGGAGCTGTCACATCCAGACTGGAGTGGAGAAGTCTGATGCAAGGAACAGTGATGTCAGTCCCAGGTGGGCGAGGTCAGACCTGGTGGGGTTGGGGAGGTGAGGAGCAAAGCTGTCCATACAGGGATGGACATCACGGGACTGCTTTTCCTGACCTGGCCAGACCTCCTGAGGAGACACTCGGCCTCAGTATCCCTTGGAGAATGCTTCCATCACCTCCTCTGTAAACTGAACACTCATAAAATACATCCTTTACAATCAAGAAACCATTTTCATTAGATGCACTTTGAAAAAATTGTCATTAACTACACCACAAAACCTCCCCAGGTAGCTGTACAAGTCTTGAAGGAAATTGCAAAGAGATAAATTCCTTGTTAAGGCTTTCTGTTTCCAAGGAGCCCCATGGGGTATTTGCTGCTGAGTCCATGAGCCTCAGATACTGAGAGAAGATTGAAGAAAGTGCTCAAGAAATCAGAAGCACAACCCAAACTTCCTGGAAGCCTTAAGGAGCCCCACTGAGGGCAGTTACTGACAAAGGCTCCCTGGGGACTCGTTAGAGCAGAGAATTGGAGGCTGTGATTGCAGGTAGGCAAAGGCAGAGTGCAGGTGGCTGTAATGCTGAGGAAAGCCTGGCTTTGTCTGAGGAAGCAGAAAGGCCAAGCCCTCACCCCCAGGCCCTGGCAAGGCAGATCCTGCCCCTCACTTGTGGCTCAGGGCTCTTCCTGGGGGCAGTGGGATGTGGGGGTGAGCAGTGCCCAGGGCAGGAAAATTCTGTGACACCTCCTGGCCTCCCAAAGAAGGGGCGAGGATGAAACCAAGTCCCAAGATTCAAACAAATCGTAGACTCATAGAATCATTTAGGATGGGAAGGACCTTTACGGTCATTGAGTCCCTCACGCTCCCATGTCCACACCTAAACTACATCCCTATGTGCCCCATCTACACATCTTATAAACACCTCCAGGGATGGTGTCTCAGCCACTTCCCTGGGCAGCCTGTTCCAGCGCTTGACAAACTCTTCAGTGAAGACATTTTTTCTAATATACAATCTATATCTCCCCTCGTGTAACTTGCAGCCATTTCCTCGTGTCCTAACACTATTTACTTGGGAAGGGAGACTAACACCAACCTCGTTATAACCTCCTTTCAGTAGTTGTAGAGAGTGACAAGGTGCTCAGCCTCCTTTTCTCCAGGCTGAACAACCCCAGTTCCATCAGCCGCTCCTCACAAGACTTGTTCTCCAGACCCCTCATCAGCTTTGTTGATCTTTGGGAATGCTCCTCCAAAGACCTCCACGTCTTTCTCGTAGGGAGGAGCCCAAACCTGGACATAGCACTCAAGATGGGGCCTCACCAGTTCTGAGCACAGGAGAGACAATCACTTCCCTAGTCCTGCTGGCCACACTGTTCCTGATACAGGCAGGGATGCTGTTGGCCTCCTTGGCCACCTTGGCACACTGCTGGCTCATATCCAGCCGGCTGTCGACAAACACCCCCAGGTCCTTTTCCTCCAGGCAGCTCCAGCCACTCTTCCTGCCTCTTGTGGCGTCCATGGGGTTGCTGTGACCCAAGTGCAGGACTTGGGACTTGGCCTTGTTGAACCTCATACCATTGGCCTCAGCCCATTGATCCAGCCTGTCCAGATCCTTCTGTACAGACAGCCTAACCTCCAGCAGATCAACACTCCCACCCAACTTGGTGTCATCTGCAACCTTACTGAGGGTGCAGTTGATCCTTTTATCCATATCACTGATAAGGATATTAAAGTGAACTGGCCCCAGTACCAAGCCCTGGGGAACACCACTCGTGACCAGCCACCAACTGGATTGAACTCCATTCACCACCACTCTCTGGGCCACACCCTCCAGCCAGGTTTTTTCCCAGCAAAGCATACACCCATGCAGGCCATAAGCACCAGTTCCTTCAGGAGAATGCTGTGGGAGATGGTGTCAAAGGCCTTACTAAAATCCAGGTAGACAACATCCACAGCCTTTCCCTCATCCACCAAGAGGGTTTCCTTGTCATAGAAGGAGATCAGGTTTGTCAAGCAGGACCTGCCTTTCACAAACCCATGCTGACTGGGCCTGGTTGTCCTTTCCATGCAGCTTGATGGCACTCAGGATGGTCTTCTCCATAACATTCCCAGGCACTGAGGTCAGACTGACAGGCCTGGAGTTCCCCGGATCTTCCTTGTTGCTCTTCTTGTAGATGGGCACCACATTTGCTTCCCTCTGGTCAACTGGGACCTCCCCGTTCAGCCAGGACTGCTGATACATGATGGATAGTGACTCAGTGAGCACTTCCACCAGCTCCCACACTACCCTTGGGTGGATCCCATCCAGAGCCATACACTCGTGTGCCTCTAAGGGCTGTAGCTGGTCACTAACTGTTTCCCCTTGGATTATGGGGGCTTCACTCTGCTCCCCTTACCTGCCTTGCAGCCCAGGGGTCTGGGTACCTGGAGGACAACTGGTCTTACTGAGGCCAAGAAGGCATTAAGTACCTCAGCCTTTTCTCATCCTTGGGCACCATGTTTCCCCCTGCATCCAATAAAGGATGGAGATTGTCCTTAGCCCTCTTTTAGTTCCTAATGTATTTATAGAAACTTTTTAATTGTCTTTTAAGGCAATATCCAGGTTAAGTTCCAGTTGGGTTTTGGCCATTCTACTTTTCGCCCTGCATAACCTTACGACATCCTTGTAGTCCTCTGGAGTTGCTCGCCCCTTCTTCCAAAGGTCATAAATTCTGTTTTTTTTCCTGAGTTCCAGACAAAGCTCTCTGTTTGGCCAGGCCAGTCTTCTTCCCTGCCGGTTCGTCTTTTGGCACGTGGTGATGGCCTGCTCCTGTGCCTTTAAGATTTCCTTTCTGAAGAATTGCCATCCTTCCTGGGCCTCTTTTGCACGTCAAGAGAGCCATCCAAGGACAACCAGGTCTTTAAACATACCAAATCTGCCCTCCAGAAGTCAAAGGGAGAGGTTTTTCTAACCCCCCTCCTTATTTCTCCCAGAAATAAAAACTCTATCATTTCATGATTGCTGCCTCCAAGACGGCTGCCAACCACCAGGTCACCCACAAGTCCTTCTCTACTGGAAAACAACAGGTCCAGTGGGGCGCCTTTCCTACCTAGTTGGATCACTCATCAAGTGTGTCAGGAAGGCCTCTTCCACACACTCCAGGAACCTGCAAGACTGTTTTCTCTCCGCTCTATTGTCTTTACAGCCAACATTTGGCACGTTGAAGTCATCCACGAGAACAAGGGCCAGTGATTGTGAGACTTCTCCCAGCTGCTGACAGACTATTTAGTCTGCCTCTCGATCCTGGTTGGGTGGTCTATAACAGACTCCCACCGTGATACCTGCCTTGTTGGCCTTTCCCCTCATTCTTACCCATAAACACTCGACCTTTTCATCACCATCGTCAAGCTCTAGACAGTTAAAACACTCCCTAACATCCAGGGACACTCCACCGCCTCTCCTTCCTTGCCTGTCCCTTCTGTAGGGTTTATAGCCATCCCTTGCAGCACCCCAGTCGTGTGAGTCATCCCACCACGTTTCCGTTATGGCGACTATGTTGTAGTCTTCCATCTGCATAATAGCTTCCAACTCCTGTTTGTTGCCCCGATGCTGTGGGCATTAGTGTAGATGCACTTCAGTTGGGCTATTGATCCTGCTACTTTTCTTGGAGGGAGAAGCCCTAATTCCTGCGGGAGAGTTCTCAAGCACTTCTGTGATTTCTAACAATTCAACAACCCTGTGGAGCCATGGGCTTGCTTTTCTTTCATAATAAACAACCCCAGGCAGTGCTACAGGCTTGGGGAAGAGTGGCTGGAAAACTGCCCAGCAGAAAAGGACCTGGGGGTGTTGGTGGACAGCCAACTTAACATGAGCCAGCAGTGTGCCCAGGTGGCCAAGAAGGCCAACGGCCTGTATCAGGAATAGCGTGGCCAGCAGGAGCAGGGCAGTGATGGTGCCTCTGTACTGGGCACTGGTGAGGCCTCACCTCGAGTGCTGTGTTCAGTTCTGGGCCCCTCACTACAGGAAGGACATTGAGCTGCTGGAGCGTGTCCAGAGGAGAGCCACCAAGCTGGTGAGGGGTCTGGAGAACAAGTCATACGAGCAGAGGCTGAGGGAACTGGGCATGTTTAGTTTGGAGAAGAGGAGGCTGAGGGGAGACCTCATTGCCCTCTACAACTCCCTGAAAGGAGGTTGCAGAGAGGTGGGTGTTGGCCTCTTCTCCCAAGGGAATAATGGCGGGACCAGAGGAAATGGTCTGAAGTTGCAGCAGGGGAGGTTTAGGTTAGATATTAGGAAGAATTACTTGAGTGAGAGAGTGGTCATGCACTGGAACGGCCTGCCCAGGGACGTGGTGGAGTCACCATCCCTAGAGGGATTTAAGGAACGTGTAGACATGGCACTTCAGGGCATGCTCTAGTGCCCAAGATTGTTGGGTTGTGTCTGTTTGTGGATGGGTGTGGGGTGGGGTTGTGGGTGTTTGTTTTGTGTGGTTTTCATTTTTGTTTTGGTGTTTGGTTTTTTCTGTTTGTTTGTTTGTTTTTTATTTTGTTTTGTTGTGGGTTTTGTTGTTGTTGGTTTTTTTGTTGTGGGGTTTTTTTGTTTTTTTGATGATCTCAAAGGTCCCTTCCAACCAAGGAGATTCTGTGATTCTGTTATTGTTTTCCCAAAGAAATAACATATTTTTCTAAATAGGAATTTCCCAACTGGTTGAAATCTTCTCCTTTATATTCTGTCTGGTACAATCTCCCACATAACATTTCAAAGCAGCTTAGGTTCTCTTTAGCTCTTGGCTTTACACGTAGTCTGAGCAGAGCTATGGGTAATGCCTGATACCAATACAAATTCGCTTCCTGACATATTTTGGCTATCTGCTGTTTTCTCGCGTGATTCATTTTTTCTACTTGCCCGCTGGCCTGTGGCCTATATGGGGTGTGTCATTGCCAATCAATTCCCAATCGTTTACTAACTTGTTGCACTACTTGTGCACAGAAGTGAGTACCTCTATCTGATGAGACGACTGTAGCTACCCCGAATCGAGGCATTACCTCGTTCAATAGCACTTTAGTCACTTCTCTCGCTTTGCTTGTTCTACAGGGAAAAGCCTCTGGCCATCCAGAAAAGGTGTCTGTAAGTACCAATAAGTGCTTGTACCCCCCTTTTCTTGGGAGTTCGGAAAAATCGATTTGCCAATGGCCTCCTGGTGTGTTTCCTTTCCCAATAGTTCCTCACTGTACTCGATTACCTGTGTTGGGGTTGTTTCTTGAACACATTTCACACTGCTGAGTCACTTGTCGAACAGTGGTATATAAATTCTGTCCTATCCATTTCTGACTCAAAAATAACGAATCTGCTCCCCAACGTGTCTTATCGTGTTCTTCTCTAACAAGTCCCCACACTAGTTTGGCAGGTATGATAATCCTACCGTCACTCAAATGAGCCCATCCCCTGGAGGGAACTTCTCCTCCTAGTTCTTGGATGAGCTCCTGGTCTGGTCTAGAATATTCAATGCCCTCCTGGTCGTCCAGGTCTTTATTTCTACTGTCTGGAATTAAAGCTGAAATGGGTTCTTTCTGGGTTCTTTCTGCTGCCTGTTTAGCCTCACAGTCAGCCAAGCTCTTACCTCTTTCTTGGTCAGTGTTCCCCCTCAGATGTCCTCGGCAATGCATGATGGCCACTCTAGCTGGTAACCGTACTGCCTCCAATAGGCGAAGTATTTCTTCTGCGTGTTTGATCTGTTTTCCTTGCGCGGTGAGCAATCCTCGTTCCTTCCAGACTGCTCCATGGGCATGAACAACTCCAAAGGCATATTTAGAGTCTGTCCACGTATTTATCTTTTTCCCTTTTACCAAATCCAAAGCCCTGCTCAAGGCAATAATCTCAGCCTTTGGAGCTGACGTCCCGGCAGGCAATGGTTGGGATTCAATTACCTTATTTGTTGTGGTCACTGCATATCCAGCTTTACGGATTCCTTGTCGGACAAAGCTGCTTCCATCCATAAGCCAGGAGTCCTGTGCGTCCTCCAGGGGTTCTTCTTTCAGATCTGCTCTGCTGGAGTACACAGTCTCTATTGTTTCCAAACAGTCATGTGCCAGTGGTTCAGTTGTTGCCTCACTAAGGAAAGACGCTGGGTTCACAACGCTAGTCACCTCAATTTTAACATCATCCGATTCAACCAGGATGGGCTGGTATTTCACAAACCTGGATGGGGAAAGCCTGTGATCCCCTCTCTGTTCTAATACAGTGGATACCGAATGTGAAACCAATACCGTCATCTTCAGGCCCAAACCACATTTCTGGGCTTCCTCAATATTTAGTATTATGGCCGCTACTGCTCGGAAACATCCTGGCCATCCTTTACTTACTTCATCTAATTGTTTAGAGAAGTAAGCTATGGCTCTTTTGTAGGGTCCCAGACGTTGAGCTAGAAGTCCTAGAGCTATTCCTTGTTTCTCGTGAGAAAAGAGCCAAAAAGGTTTGGTTACATCAGGCAAGCCCAAAGCTGGGGCTCTCACGAGCTCTTTCTTGAGTATTTCAAATGCATTCTGGGCTTCTTTGGACCATATCAATTGAGTGGGATTATTTTTCAAAAGTTCATATAAAGGTTTTACTATCATCCCATAGTTGTAAATCCCTAATCAACACCAACCCGTCATTCCCGAAAAATTTCTGAGTTCTTTTACCGCCCGAGGGAGAGGGGTCCTGCAGATGGCTTCTTTTCGTTCCGTTCCCAATTCCCATTGTCCTCCAGACAGCTCGTATCCCTAGTAGGTTACTTGCCTCTGCACCATCAGAGCTTTCTGTTGAGAAACCCGATATCCCTTTGATCCCAAAAAGTTTAACAAGCTAACAGTCCACCGGGTACAGTCATGTTTTGTTTCGGTTGCTATCAATAGATCATCCACATACTGTAAAAGGGTTCCGTTTTTGGAAGGAGGCTTCCATACCTCAAGCTCTTGTGCTAACTGATTTCCAAACATTGTCGGACTGTTTTGGAAACCTTGGGGTAACACTGTCCGGGTAAGATGGGTTTTCCTACCAGTGGTAGGGCTCTCCCACTCGAAGGCAAACAACTTTTGACTTTCTTTGGCCAAAGGCAGACAAAAGATTTAAATAGTCGCTGGACACCGTGTTGTTTGGTTGTTCTCGTGGCTGTCTTATGTAAATTCCTATATGCTCTAGGTACTCCTCACGATGCTGGAGTCGGGGATACAGAGGATCCAAAGCCCCCTTTGTTCAAACTGAAAAAGAGATATTGGCAGCATATGAAAGGGTTCGAGCTGCTCCAGGAGTGGTTGGTACAGAAGCAGAGCTCCTCTTAGCACCTCGGCTGCCGGTGCTGGATGTCCAAAGAAAGGGTCCCTGCCACACATTGTGCAACTGATGCCACATGGAGAAAGTGGTTTTCCCTGATCACAGGGAACTCGAACGGGAAACCCCAGTCACCCTGGAATTCTGGAAGTGATCATGGACTGAAGGTAAGGATTTCTAATGTCACCAGAGGAGGAGGTGACACACGTGGCAGAGGCTCCACTCTATGAAATACTACCAGAAAGTGAGATGTGCCCTCTTCACTGATGGGTCCTGCCGGATTGTGGGAAACGTGGAAAGGGGAAGGCGGCCTTGTGGAGTCCTACACAACAAGTTGCAGAAGCCACTGAAGGACAAGGTGAATGGAGCCGGTTTGCAGAGGTGAAAGCCATTGAACTGGCCCTAGCCATTGCCGGAAGAGAGAAATGGCCAGTACTTTGTCTCTACACCCATTCATGGATGGTGGCAAATGCTCTGTGGGGGTGGTTACGGCAGTGGAAGCAGAGCAACCGGCAGCGCAGAGGCGAACCCATCTGGGCTGCTGAACTGTGGCAAGATATTGCTGCCCGGGTAGAGAATCTGGTTGTGAAAGTACGTCACATAGATGCCCATGTACCCAAGAGTCAGGCCACTGAGGAACATCAGAACAACCAGCAGGTGGATCGAGCTGCTAAGATTGAAGTGGCTCAGGTGGATCCGGACTGGCAACATCAGGGTGAGTTATTCATAGCTCGATGGGCCCATGACACCTCAGGCCATCAAGGAAGAGATGCCACATATAGATGGGCTCGTGACTGAGGGGTGGATTTGACCATGGACACTATTGCACAGGTCATCCATGAACGTGAGACGTGCTGCAATCAAACAAGCCAAGCGGTTAAAACCTCTCTGGTGTGGAGGACGATGGCTGAAATATAAATCTGGGGAGGCCTGGCAGATCGATTCTATCACACTCCCACAAACCCGTCAAGGGAAGCGCCATGTGCCCACAATGGTGGAAACAACCACCGGATGGCTGGAAACATACCCTGTGCCCCACGCCACCGCCCAGAACGCCATCCTGGGCCTTGAAAAGCAAGTCCTGTGGCGACATGGCACTCCAGAGAGAATTGAGTCGGACAACGGGACTCATTTCCAAAACAGCCTCATTGACACCTGGACCAAAGAGCACAGCATTGAATGGGTCTGTCACATCCCCCACCACGCACCAGCCTCTGGGAAGGTCGAAGGGTACAATGGGCTGTTAAAAATGACACTGAGAGCAACGGGTGGTGGGACTTTAAAACATCGGGATACACATTTAGCAAAGGCCACCTGGCTAGTTAACACCAGGGGAGCTACCAACCGAGCTGGCCCTGCCCAATCAAAACCTCCACGTGCTGTGGAGGGAGATAAATTCCCCGTAGTGCACATGAAGAATATGTCAGGGAAGGCCGTCGGGGTTAGTCCTGCCTCGGGCAAAGGCAAACCCATCCATGGGATTGCCTTTGCTCCGGGACCTGGGTGCACTTGGCGGGTGATGCGGAAGGACGGGGAAGTGCAACGTGTCCCTCATGGGGACCTGATTTTGGGCGAGAATAGCCAATGAATAAACTGTATGATGTTAATTGCTAAATGACCCTGCCGCTGTACATCTCATTTCTATAACTGCTCTTGGTTGCACTACAGCAAGAATCACCCAAACTAATGGACTCTGATGAAAAATCAAGTAAAGTGCAGCGGTGACGGCATCAGAACTGACCTCAGCAGCTGGCACCCAGCAACTTCGTCGAGGTCTACATCTTCAACCCATGGACCGTGGCATAAAACATCAGCAGCTACAGCTACAAAACGTTCTCCCTGATCCTGGCACCAGCCATTCCCAAGGATGTCATGGCCTTTAGGGGGTTAGTTGAGATTTTGCACCCACAGCTCCCCGCCTGCACCCACGGGCCCCAGGGCACCCCTTCAACAGCTCCCTCTCCCCAAAGCCCCCCGCAGCCTCCCCCGCAGCCTGCGCTGCGCACTCCACGGGTCGCCCCGAGTCGGGGACAGGGCCACTACCAGCAGCAGGAATGGCAGCAGGGAAAGGAGGGCTTTGCTCGGGGCTTCGTCTCTGCTCATGGCCCAGGGGAAAACCAGGCAGGAGGAGAAGCAAAGCCCTGAGTGTGGGGACTTGAAAGGTTCAAGATTTTGCCTCTTGCGTCGCAGTGGCCTGATCCCGGCTCGTGCCCCGTGAGTCCCTTCCCTTTCCCTCCAGCAGGAAGGGGAGCAGAAGGTTTCCTGCTGCTTTGACGGCATCACGGCAGGGGTGGGTCACCTCAGAGCTCAGGCTTCTGCTGGGGACCCCGTTGCTGCTGGGGACACCGCTCTCCAGCAGCCCATGAACCCCGCTGCTGCCCAGTGCCGTCCCCTGCGTCAGCGGGACCCCTCTGTGCACAGGGACCCCCTGCCCCCGGGGCGGCCGTGCCAGCACCCCCATCCCCCTCCAGCCCCGGGAACCCCCAGCGAGTGGAAACCACAGCTCTGCAAACGCCGCGGGTGCCCAAGGAAACACAGAGAGAGCTTGGGTCTGAAAAACATACATACAACTCTTTATGAAGAACAAAACAACTTTCAACAACTGTTTACAACACAACAACAACAACTCTGTAAAACTATTTCCAAAAAAAAAAAACCCCAACCCTGTAAAACTATTAACAAAACACCAACTCTCTAGAACTATTTACAGCGCTTCCTCTTCATCGCTCCTCTTCCTCGCCGTCGGTCCCCACAGCTCTGCTGGCCCTGGAAGCAAAGCAAGTGGCAGGGCCGTTTGGCTAACGAGCAGCGCCTGGCCCAGCAGAGCTGGGGCTTCCCGAGCCAGCTCAGCGGCAGCAGCTGCTTGGGCTGGGGCTTGCCCCTGACGGGCATTCGATGGCCACAGCCCTGGGACACGCTGGGGAGAGCAGGACTCTGCCACCAGCGCTGAGCCCCGTCTGGGCTCCGGCTTAGACTTGGGTGTCCCGGCCCCGAGAACCCGCTCCCGTCCCAAAGCGGACGGGGGCTGAGGGCAGCGCGGGGGGGGCGGTTGTGCCGCCAGGACGAGGGCACCGGGCGCCCTGTCCCTGCAGCGGGGACCCCCCAGCCCCAGCCCGGTGGCAGGAGACCCTCCCTCCCTGCGGGCAGTGGGTGGGGAGCACGTGCCTGTGCTGCTGGTGGGGGGTCTACATCCATTGCCTCCTCCTCCTCATCCACCTCCATCTGCTCCTGCTCATCCTCATCGATCTCCATTGCCAGCTCCAGCTCGATCCACTCTTTTACACTTTGGGCAGCTGCCTCTGCAGACTCAAGGGCAACTTGGCACATCCTAAGCCCAGAGGCAAGCAGAAAAGTGCATTGGTCCTGCCCTGGCCAGCCAAGAGGACCCGTGGAACAGGAGTCTCAGCCCCCCTGCCCGTCTCACCACCCGGGGAGGGCCGTGGGGAGATGGGACCCCTGGGCATTTCCCCAGTAGGAGCTGGCTGGACCTGGGTGACTCCTTGGCCACCAGCACCCACCAGCAGTCGAGGGCCACCGCTTGCAGCTGGAGGAACCTGATCTTCTTCTCCTTCCTGAGTTTGGGGTGTGCCAAGGTCTTCTGGATCTACCGGAGCAGAGAGGGCAGGAGTAAGCGGCCCTGCTCCCTGCTCCGCGGGGCCCGGGCCCTGGTGCCTGGGTGCCCAGAAGCTCCTTACTCTGTGGAGGCAGCCTTTGGGCTCGGCGCTGCTCTGGGGGCAGGGCTCGGCTCCCCCGGCTCCAGCCTGGAAAGGGGCAGAGGGGAGCACCTGGCTCAGGCTCCGGGCAGCACCCGGCTGCTCCCGGCGAGCATCCCTGCAGCACCAGCCCGGGGCGCCCTGGGCTCCCCCGGGGACGTGTCCCCCCGCGCAGGGATGCTCTGTCCCAGCAGGGCACGAGCAGCCCAGGAGGGCTTCTGCCAGCCCCTGGCCTTGCAGGGCTGGGGGCAGAGGGCGAGCCCAGCTCCTGGCCCCCCGAGCTCCCCAGAGCGGGGTCCCCACCTCATCCCACCCCATCCCTGCGGAGCCTTCTCCGTCCTGCCTGGGCACTGGGGGGTGCCCACCTCCGTGGAGCGGGGCCGTACCTCTGCCAGCACAAGCGACCTCTTCCTGAGGGCCTTCATGATTCCCAGAGTGCAAAAGAGAGGGAGGAAGGTGGTTTTGGGAGCGGGAAGGGAAGGGCTGGGTCGTTGGTCCAAGGCACCAGGAGCAGGGCAGAAAGGCTGTGGGGCGCAGGGCAGAAGGCTGCGTCGTGCCCGTCACCAGGCACTGGCAGTTGCAGATGGAACACGGGCCATGGCAACGGGATGCGCAGCGGGGATGGGAACGAGCCCCCTTAACGGGGGGGCAGCTTAATACGTACACCCCCCCAAAGTTAATAATCCCAACACATTTTGCTTCCTTCCTGTCCTAAGCACTTCTCCCCAACCATCCCATCACTGATCAAGTGGGTTTTGCCCAGAGCGTTGCAGAGTGTCTGTGGGACGCCGGGGCAAGTGGTGCCCGTCCTTCCCAAAGAGGTCTGGATGTATGGAAATGCCACGGGAAAACCCAGCCCCTCCTCACGGACAAATGCCAGCCCAGTCTCCAGGCAGCACCTGCCGGGCCTTTGAGCCACCCACCCCTCCCCATCCTCCATTCCTTACGTCTCATCACACGGCAGCTCTTACGGGTCAGGAGGTGACCAGCCAGAACAGCTTTTGTCTCATGGAGAAAGCTGGAGGGGCTGCTCCAGCTCTGTTCAGCCTGGGCTTTGGCGGTCTCTGTGCTGAGATCCTTTCTCCAGGGCTCTTTCTCCTCAGACCAAGAAGCCCTGCACCAACCCTTGCTCTCGCCGCTGCGGGGAGGGACAGTGGCGACTCCCCCTGGGGACCGCTCTGCCACATGTCCTTTGGGTCCCCTCGGTCCGGAGCGGGGAGGCAGGTCTATTGTGGAGGCCCAGGATGGTGCAGGGGAGCAGGTTCCAGCAGCCGGTGCCAGGGCTCACCCAAAGGGAGCTGCAGCAGGGAATGGGAAAAAACGGGGCGGGAGGAGATGTCCCTGAATCAGGGCCCTTCACCCGCTGTGTAAAATCCAACCAACCCGCTCAGTCGAGAAATCTGTCTTTATTTCAGTTCTCCAGCTAACCCAGTTTTCTCAATTGAATTTAACCATTTCCCCAGACTAATTACATATTGTTGTAAATAATTGTCACCTAATTGTGTAAGATCTCTGGCATACTGCAATTGCTAGGGTCTTCCACACAGAATTTCAAAAGGGCTGATTCCTTCCTTGGACCTTGCCTTGGTTTGGATCCTTAGCAAGGCCAAAGGAAGGGCCTGATCCCAGTGCAAATTAACCTCCTGGCAAAGATTAGCCAGTTGTTGTTTTATCAGATGGTTCGTTTTCTCCCCCTGGCCGCTGGCCTGTGGGCGGTATGGAGTATGTAACTGCCAATCCGTTCCTAAAATGTTACTGACTTCTTTGACCACCTTAGTTGCCAAGCCGCTTTCCATGATATTTGAAAAGTCGTGGCGGTCAGGTGAAGTCCCTGTGGACTGGAAGAGAGGAAACATCACACCCATTTTTAAAAAGGGTAGAAAGGAGGACCCTGGGAACTACCGACCTGTCAGCCTCACCTCCGTGCCTGGGAAGATCATGGAACAGATCCTTCTAGATGCCATGCTTGGGCCCACGGAGGACACGGAGATGATTCAAGATAGCCAGCACGGCTTTACTAGGGGCAGGTCCTGCCTGCCTAACCTAGTGGCCTTCTATGATAGAGTGACTAGGTCAGTAGATAAGGGACGACCTATGGACGTGATCTATCTGGACTTCAGTAAGGCCTTTGACACGGTCCCTCACAACATCCTGCTTGCCAAATTGGAGGGATACGGATTTGATGGGTGGACTGTTCAGTGGATAAGGAATTGGCTGGATGGTCGCACCCAGAGGGTGGTACTCAATGGCTTGAATTCCAGAGGGAGAGCAGTGACAAGTGGTGTCCCTCAAGGGTCCGTGCTGTGACCGGTACTGTTTAACATTTTTAAGGGAAGGCAACTCAGGAGGAGTACAGAGATCTTGTTAGGTTATACAGAGAAAAAATTAGGAAGGCAAAAGCCCAGCTGGAACTCAACCTGGCCATTAATATAAGGGACAACAAAAAAAGTTTTTATAAATATGTCAACAAAAAGAGAGTCAGGGAGAATCTCCATCCCTTCCTGGATGCGGGGGGAAACATTGCGACCAAGGACGAGGAGAAGGCTGAGATACTTAATGCCTTCTTTGCCTCCGTCTTCAATAGTCAGACCAGCTACCCCCAGGGTGTACAGCTTCCTGGGCTGGAAGATAAGGATGGAGAGCAGAACAACCCCCCCGTAATCCAGGAGGAAGTAGTTAAGGATTTGCTTATGCACCTGGACACGCATAAGTCCATAGGGCCGGATGGGATTCACCCAAGGGTACTCAGGGAGCTGGCGGGAGAGCTCACCAAGCCTCTCTCCATTATCTATCAACAATCCTGGTCAACAGGAGAGGTACCAGATGACTGGAGGGTGGCCAATGTGACACCCATCTACAAGAAGGGACGGAAGAAGGATGCGGGAAACTATAGGCCTGTCAGTCTGACCTCGGTACTGGGAAAGATCATAGAGAGGATCATGAGTGATGACACCAAGCTAGGTGGGAGTGTTGATCTGCTTGAGGGTCAGAAGGCTCTACAGAGGGACCTGGACAGGTTGGATCATTGGGCCAAGGCCAATGAGATGAGGTTTAATAAGGCCAAGTGCCGGGTCCTGCATTTCAGTCACAACAACCCCAGGCAACGCTGCAAGCTCAGGGAAGAGTGGCTGGAAAGCTGCCCAGCAGAAAAGGACCTGGGGATGTTGGTGGACAGCCAGCTTAACATGAGCCAGCAGTGTGCCCAGGTGGCCAAGAAGGCCAACGGCATCCTGGCCTGTATCAGGAACAGTGTGGCCAGCAGGAGCAGGGCAGTGATGGTGCCTCTGTACTCGGCCCTGGTGAGGCCTCACCTCGAGTGCTGTGTTCAGTTCTGGGCCCCTCACTACAGGAAGGACATTGAGCTGCTGGAGCGTGTCCAGAGGAGAGCCACCAAGCTGGTGAGGGGTCTGGAGAACAAGTCATACGAGCAGAGGCTGAGGGAACTGGGCATGTTTAGTTTGGAGAAGAGGAGGCTGAGGGGAGACCTCATTGCCCTCTACAACTACCTGAAAGGAGGGTGTAGAGAGGTGGGTGTTGGCCTCTTCTCCCAAGGGAATAATGACAGGACCAGAGGAAACGGTCTGAAGTTGCGGCAGGGGAGGTTTAGATTAGATATTAGGAAGAATTACTTTACTGAGAGAGTGGTCAGGCACTGGAGCAGCCTGCCCAGGGAGGTGGTGGAGTCACCATTCCTGGAGGAATTTAAGAAATGTGTAGATGTGGCACTTCTGGGCATGCTCTAGTGCCCGAGATTGTTGGTTTCTGTCTGTTTGAGGGTGGGGTGAGGTGTGGTTGTGGGCATTTGGTTTGGTTTGGTTTGGTTTTGGTTTTGTTTGTTTGTTTTTGTTTTTTTTTTGTTCGTTGGACTTGATGATCTCAAAGGTCCCTTCCAACCAAAAATATTCTGTGATTCTGTGACCCGCTTGGTGGATGAGGGAAAGGGTGTGGATGTTGTTTCCCTGGACTTTAGTAAAGCCTTTGACACTGTTTCCCACAGAGTTCTCCTGGACATAGTGAATGCTCATGGCTTGAGTGGGCGTGCTCTTCCCTGGGTAAAAAACTGGCTGGAGGGCCGGGCCCAGGGAGTGGTGGTGAATGGAGTTCAATCCAGTTGGCGGCTGGTCATTAGTGGTGTCCCCCAGGGCTCGGTGCTGGGGCCGGTTCCTTTTAATATATTTATCAATGACCTGAATGAGAGGATCGAGTACACCTTCAGTAAGTTTCCAGATGACACGGAGTGGGGTGGAGTTTTGACCTGCTTGAGGTTAGGCTGGCCCTACAGGGGGATCTGGACAGGCTGGATCGATGGGCTGAGGCCAACAGGATGAGATTGAACAAGGCCAAGTGCCAGGTCCTGCCCTTGAATCACAACAACCCCATGCAGCGCTACGGGCTGGGGAGGAGCAGCTGGAGCTGCCCGGCAGAAAAGCACCGGGGATGTCAGTCGACAGTGGCTGAATATGAGCCAGCAGAGCGTCCAGGTGGCCACAAAGGTCAACAGCATCCTGACCTGTATCAGGAACAGCGTGGCCAGCAGGAGCAGGGAAGTGATGGTCTCTCCTGTACTTGACACGGCTGAGGTTGCACCTCGAGTGCTGTGTTCAGGTTTTGGCTCCTCACTATAAGAAAGTGCTGAAGCGTGTCCAGAGAAGGGCAAGGAAGCTGGTGAGGGGTCTGGAGAACACGTGTCATGAGGAGCAGCTGAGGGAACTGGGGTTGTTCAGCCTGGAGAAAAGGAGGCTGAAGGGAGACATTCTTGCTCTCTAGAACAACCTAAAGGAGGTTATAGCAAGGTGGGTGTGTGTCTCTTGTCCCAAGTAACAAGTTTATAGGGTGAGAGGAAATGGCTGGCAGATTCTCCAGGGCAGATGTAGATTGGATATGAGGAAAAACTTCTTCACTGAAAACTTTCTCAAGCGCTGGAACAGGCTGCCCAGGGAAGTGGCTGAGACACCATCCCTGGAGGTGTTTATAAGATATGTAGATGGGGCACATAGGGATGTAGTTTAGGTGTGGACATGGGAGTGTGAGGGACTCAATGACCGTAAAGGTCCTTCCCATCCTAAATGATTCTATGAGTCTACGATTCGTTTGAATCTTGGGACTTTGTTTCATCCTCGCCCCTTCTTTGGGAGGCCAGGAGGTGTCACAGAATTTTCCTGCCCTGGGCACTGCTCACCCCCACATCCCACTGCCCCCAGGAAGAGCCCTGAGCCACAAGTGAGGGGCAGGATCTGCCTTGCCAGGGCCTGGGGGTGAGGGCTTGGCCTTTCTGCTTCCTCAGACAAAGCCAGGCTTTCCTCAGCATTACAGCCACCTGCACTCTGCCTTTGCCTACCTGCAATCACAGCCTCCAATTCTCTGCTCTAACGAGTCCCCAGGGAGCCTTTGTCAGTAACTGCCCTCAGTGGGGCTCCTTAAGGCTTCCAGGAAGTTTGGGTTGTGCTTCTGATTTCTTGAGCACTTTCTTCAATCTTCTCTCAGTATCTGAGGCTCATGGACTCAGCAGCAAATACCCCATGGGGCTCCTTGGAAACAGAAAGCCTTAACAAGGAATTTATCTCTTTGCAATTTCCTTCAAGACTTGTACAGCTACCTGGGGAGGTTTTGTGGTGTAGTTAATGACAATTTTTTCAAAGTGCATCTAATGAAAATGCTTTCTTGATTGTAAAGGATGTATTTTATGAGTGTTCAGTTTACAGAGGAGGTGATGGAAGCATTCTCCAAGGGATACTGAGGCCGAGTGTCTCCTCAGGAGGTCTGGCCAGGTCAGGAAAAGCAGTCCCGTGATGTCCATCCCTGTATGGACAGCTTTGCTCCTCACCTCCCCAACCCCACCAGGTCTGACCTCGCCCACCTGGGACTGACATCACTGTTCCTTGCATCAGACTTCTCCACTCCAGTCTGGATGTGACAGCTCCATTGCACCATCTCCCACCTGCTCTCCTCAGAGACCTGGCTGCTCACAGCCACAGGGGAATTCTGCCTGTTCTGCAGAAAAGAAAAGTAAAGCACAGTCAGTTTTCATAAACAAGAAAACACTGTGTAATCATACGCAAAGTACAAACTGCCTCTAATGAGGTTGCCTTTCTACAAGGGATAATCTTAGGAGAAATAGTTGAGGTAGGTAGATACACAAAGATAGATATAAACATAATGAAAGAGCTGGCTGAGGAGACAATGAGACTACTGAGAGACAGGCAAGGTTTTACTCCCTGAGGGTGAAAGAGCAGCAGAGGTGAGAGGTACCTGGATGAACAAAGAGTAAAGGGAGGAGAAAACTGGAGAATGATGGAGAGGGCCTTTTCCTAGACAGTCTGCATCTGAAAAGATGACTTTGCAAATGACCATTGTATCAGGACAAGTGTAGAGTATAGGAAAGATTAAAGACACAAAATACACCATATAACAGACAAAATAGTTGTAGTGAAGTCACAAGGGAAGACTGAGATTTCTTTGGAATATCACCTCTGAAGGCGACAGGCTTGGCAGAGCTCTCTTGTGGGTGAGGACAAGCCAATGTTGCCCCCACCTTTGAAAGAGGCCCAGCCCAGGGACCCACAGGCTGTACAAGCTCCCTGGGGTGATTAGTGTGCCATCAATGAGAGTCCCCTTGGGTGACATTTCTGGGCTCCTGAAAGAGAAAAAAGTGTCCAAAAGCAGTCAGCATGGACTTTCCAAGGGTAAATCAAGCCTCAGTGAGGAAGTGGTGACAGCGGGGAAAGCTCTCGGGTTTCCTGTGTCCATGGAAGTCGGTCAGATGTTGGTACAGTCAGACCAGCTGCATGTTTCTTGTCCTGCTCCAGGCAGGGTTGCTCAGATGCAGGGCTACTTGACAGGTATCTCCAAACAGCCCAGATCATTTCCTTTGCTTAACCGTTCATTCCCATTGCACTATTTTCCCACGTCTCAAGTCCCACTCTTTAACCAACTTCATCTTCTCCCTTGCAAAAAGTCAACCCCTTTTCACCATTTCCCCACTGGCGCTGCCTTTCCTCACTTTGCTCCCACCTTTGGTGTTTCTGAGATGGTATCCCAGTGCTTTCTACCCTGATAAGCAACTCCATTACACCAGTACTGTCTTCTTATCTGTAGTGTCCTGCAGCTTCTACAATGATGCTCTTGCTAGCGGCACCCTGACTCAGGATGAACATCAGCACGTGTACTTCCAATGCTTGACCGCTGGAGCTTATGTCCAGAGGGACCTTGACCCACCTGGGGATTTGGACATCAGAAACCTGAAGGTTTAGAAGAAAGAGTTGCACAACAACTCCATGCAGCAGCACGGGCAGTGACCACACCAGGTAAGGAGTGCCCTGAGGAGAAGGGCTTTTGAGTCATGATGGCTGCCATGATGAGCCAGTGGGCTTTGCATTTCAAAAGGAAAATGGAGAGACTGGAGAGGGTCCAGAGGAGGTCTGACGAGATGGTGAAGACCCTAAAGCTTGAGCTTTGAGGAGAGTCTGAGGGAACTGGGCGTCTCTACCCTGCAGAAGGGGAGGCATGGGGTAACCTGTGAAAGAGCCTACCTGGAGAGGTGACAGACCCAAGGTCTCTTCTGCAGTGGTGAATGGATATGACAGAGGCAACAGCCACAAACTGCCTCTTGGAGCTTTAGACAGAGCATTAAGAGACCTTGCAAAGTGGAGCCAGGTCACTGGAGGGACACCAACGTTGACAGAGCTTGTACTGTGAGAAGAGGCTTAGAGAGCTGGGCTTGTTCAGCTTGGAGGAGAGGAGCTCTTGGGGGGAACATGGAGCAGCATCACACAGTTACCAGGAAGACTGAGCCTGAGTCAAATCCATGGTAGAAGATACAAGGACAAGAGGCAATGGGCTGAGAAAAGGGATGGTCAAGCCAGATAAGGCGGAACTTTTTCCAGCATGAGGATAGTCAAGCACTGGAAGCTGTTTCCCAGAGAGCGTGCAACAGCTCTGTCCTGGAAAGGGATCCAGACATCTTTGAACAAAGCCCTGACTCTTCAGGTCTGACCCTGTTTTCAATGGGAGGTTGGTCAAGACACCCTCCAATTCCCTTTGAGCCTGAATGATGCTGTCCTCCTCCCGTCCTTCCATCTGCAGGGTGAGATATTTCCCCTCTTGGAGCAGACATTCTGAAAAACCACTCCAAATCTGGAAAGACTCTTCAATGCTCCAAGTACAGTTGGGTTGGGAAAAAAAAAACAAACAAAAAAACCAAAACTGTGCTGGATTATTTTTTCACAGAGACAGTTTTAAAGGGTCAAAGTAGATTCAATGCATGAATTCTGACAGTCAAGTTACAAAGAGGGAGGAAAAAAAGGCAACAAAATCTTTGTCAGTAAAGAAAAACTCCCCCAGCCTGTGGGATGTCCTCATTAGTTGGCCCTCTAGGAACTGGGATCCTTGGGCTTCTTGGTCTTAAGTGGGAGCTCAAATCCTGAACTGGAAGGACAACATTGGCTGCAGGTACACACCGTTTTCTTGACACGACTGTGAGCTCAGACCCAGTGGATGGAGTTTCTCACACAGGTCACGGAGGAGGGCAGGATGTCGGGGAGAGGGGCACACGCTTCAGTTTCCCAAATCCCATGAGTTTTCCCAACCCATCCTTCTCTTGACCTCTGGCATCCTATTTCTTGAGATGCAAAGCTGGCGGGTCTTCTGTTGATAAAGCATCAGTGATCCTTCCAGTGATTCTGTGATTTCCTTTAGAGTGGCAAAAAATAATAATAATGATGAAAAGAAATGTTAAAGTAACAGTCTACTTCCACAATAGCAAATCTGGACAATGGCAATTAAATTAGTATTTGCCATATAAGGTATGATATCCCATCCTGAAGTACATATCGAAAGTGGTTCAGATGAAGGGTGGTCTTGCAAAAGTCACCCCTTGTGTCCCCGTGTGGCACAGACGCTGCTGGTTTCCCTCTCCAGAGAGTGGCAGAGGCCGGATCACCTTCTCAGAAGAGGCTCCTTGCCAGGGAGCCACGGCCATGGGGGGAGCTCACCTGGTTCTTACTGGCACTTCACTCAACTGCTATTTGGATACATTTGGTGCTTTTCTGGGATGACTATTCCTGCACAGAGGATCATAAAAAGACGACTGTTTCTTAAGAGATGGTGAAAAAGGCCCTGTTTGGCCAAGAAGGCCCACCATGTGCTCTGGAGGGAGCGAGGAAGATTATAAAAAGCACTAGGAAAGTCCAAAATGCTCTTCCAAAGGGCGAGTGGCCCTGAGCAGTGGTGATTGGCCACGTGTAAGTCTGTTAGAGAGGGTCAAGCAACGTCAGCGAGAAGCAAGGGGACGGCTGATGGCTTTAGCCAATCCTTACAGCCGTGTCTGAAGCCAGCCGTGGGAAGCAGTGGATGTTTGTGGGCAGAGGCTGAGGAAGAGGCTTCTCCTGGGACAATGGCAGGAAGGAAGACCCTTCCTCTGCAAACCAGGGGTGATACAGACATTCATCTCTTGTGTGCCTGCCTCAGCCTGGCGGATGGGGAATGCCCACTGCTGGGGGTGGCTGTTCTTAGGAATGCCCCATGGGCTGACAACTTGCTCCTTTCCCCTCCTTCACTGCCCACACTTGGATGGACTTCAGGAAACATCCATGAGCCTGGAGGATGCACAAACCTCCTGGGCTGAGGTCTCAGCACTGCAGGGGCAGAGGAAGGGTTTGTGAGACACATGGGCGTGCAGGGAGAGAGCAGTGTGGGGGCAGCAGTGAGTGTGCTAAAGGCAGGAAGAAGAAATGAAATATTGGGGGTTGGCTGTTCAGTGCTGGGATGTGGAGCTACAGAGAGGATTCTGGCATGGATTCTCCAGGATTCTGGAGCTTGGAAATCTTGGGGATAAATGAGCAGTAGCAAGGCTTTGGAGGAAACCAGGTGAGATGTGGGGAACTCACTGGCATTGGCAAATCCTCAGACACCCACATTTTGGTGTTGGAAACAAGGAAGCAGGCACAGGCACAGGACAGCGTAGCTGTGGTGGGGATGGCCAAGGGCCTTGGTGGGGCGTTGACACCCCAACAGATCTGAGACCCTTGTTCTCTTGCCTGTCGCTTCTGTCTCTTCCACTGAGACCCAGGAGAGAACACAAGGTCCTTCCAGCTCCAGTGCCTCGTTGCCTCCTCAGCCACCCCCCATAAATCCTGGGAGGTGCCCTACTGCTGACCTGCACCTGGCAACACACACTCCCAATCACATTGCCCCCAGGAAGAGCCCTGAACATGCCAAGAGGGAAAGGAGCCCCATCTGTAGGGGATGTGGGTAAGGACGTGGCCTTCCTGCTTGGAAGAGCACATCAAGGGCTTCCACAGTGATCTCTACTTTTAAATTTTCCGTTGTACCAAGTGTCTCCAACTTCCTGCTTCACCAGCCCCCAGGGACAGGACCCTTGTCTGCTCATTCCCTCCGTGGTTTCTTCAGTGATGGACTTCAGCAGGGCCTGCAAACACTCTCAGAAACCTGGAGGTTTGCTGCTGGCTCTTAGTCCTCTAGAGACTTGGTCAGCCTTTAGAGATCTGCAGTTCAGGAACTCGGCACCAGAGGGTTCATTAACATGCAAAACGCCCTGAGGAGCCAAGCCAGGCCATAATTTTCCTTTCATCTTCAATTCTTCTGTGGTTGATTTCGGGAGTGGAGTCAAAGCGAAAAGATGTCAAGGCGAAGAGGCCAAGTGCATGAAATGCTTGATTTCAACTTGCCAATTCTGCATTAACGCCAAGGAATTTGGGTTACAGGAATGTCTCCAAGTAGAGTCTGCACCATCCAGACCCATGTGGTTGGGCTGGCAGAGCCACCCCCAGCAGGGGGATCCCCATCGCCCACGCTGAGGCAGTCAGGATGCAAATATCTGCAGTGCCCACTTGTCACAGGCCTCCAGGCAGAGGGTGACTCATTCCCATGACCCTCGAAGCCTGGATCAGCTCGTTGTGCTTTTGCTGTCCTTCCCTTCATCTGTCAAGCCCATGGGAGCTTTGGCTTTGACATCATCCCTACGTCCTGGGACAAGGTTTCTCAATTCCTCCTCTGCAGCTTCCCTGCTTCCACCTCCTTTGTGCTGCCTCTTTGTCCTGGAGATCAGTCAGTTCCAACAAGCAGCCTCCTGAGACGGTTGCTTCTTTTCAGGGGTATTTGGAGAGATCATTTTTGTGCCTGGAGGAGGCTGTCCTGTAAGGCCTATCAGATTTTCCATCATCCTTCAGCCTTCAGAGCTGCTTCCCATGGCACCACTCGCATCAGTCTCCCAAGTACATCAAAGTCTTCTTCTCTGGAGTCCACCCGTTTTTGCTCTGCTGCTGGCCTTCCTCACTCCTCTTCGGCACCTGGGACCCCACTATTTCCTGGTGACAGCAGCCAAGGCTGACACTGATTTTCACCTCCCTGACCACTCTTTTTTTTTTATTTATTTGTTTTTTGCCAGGACCAGGTCCAGGTGAGCATCACCCTTGTTTGCCCACCTGGCGGCTGTGTTAAGAAGTTGTCCCAAGGTCCTCCAGGCTGCTGGCACCCTGTGTCTTTGCCTGGCCAGTGAATGCCAGGGCAACTACTGTTCCCCATAGGAACCTGCTCATTGACTTGGAGACTTCTTCAGGTTGCTGTTAGAAGACTTATTCTGCCTACTGTGCCCGATCAAGTGGAGTATAATGACCAAGACATTTTCACCCTTACTGGCTTCTCCTCTCATCCTCACTCACACAAGCTCACTCAACCCTTGACCCATCTCACACAGGAGCTCCATAGATCTTAGCTGCTCCTTCACTCAGGGGTCATTCTGCTGGTCGTCCTCTTCCCTGCTACTCCCTCCAGCAGAGCCTGTACCCTTCCATTGCAGCACCACAGCTCAGCAAGATGTCCCACCACATCTCATTCAATCCCAAACCATCCCAGTTCTGTGAGTAGACATGGGACTCCTCCTGGCAGTGCATATTTGGGCCACAGCACCTCAGCTGACTTCTCACGGGGAAACCTGAGCTGTGATCCTGCCCAGAAGAACCATTGTACATCGAGCAGTTCGTGCTGGGCTGGGCTGTACGTACAGAGTGGCCTTCACCCCTGGGCTGTGCTGCACAGATGCCTTGGCCACAGGACAACCTCAGCAGCACATTGTCACACAGGAGCCTGCAGAAAGGTCCCAGTCTGTACCAGACATTCTGCCTCCCGCGTGGCCCTCCCTGTACCCGGCACTGCTGCAGGAAGTTCTCATGGAAACGTCCTGTCTGTTTGACTGTCGAGATGACGAATAGTGTTGTTTCCTTGTAAGAAAATCCTGGAGTGGTTTGAATGACCAAAAGAGGAGACTGTCTCCTATGGAGGGGGTCTGCATGGTTTGCTGCATTTGGGTCGAAGGCCCATTCAATGCTACACCTCCTGGGGTTCTCACCATCGAAACAGACATGAGATTTGTTAGAAACACCGGCTCACGATTAGAATTTGATAGAGAACAAAGTCGCCGAAGCAAAGATAAAAAAAGTAAAGATTTATTATACGAAACAGTGCTGAATGTGGTGCGTCTCAAAGCAGAGGCACACCTCATCTTTCAGCTTTTAGGTATTTATACCCTATCCCGGCCACCGGAGTTTCTGTCTCTCTTCTCGTTGGTTGAGAAGTTGGAGCTCACATTCTTCCCGACCGCCTGACCCGTTACAGGTTCAGTTCACACCTTTTCACCTTACAGGGCATACACACACCTCCCCTACGAAATCATTATCCTAAACACGCCTTTGATTAGTTGATTACGCTACAAGTTATTTCACAGTCTTTGCTGCCATCTACTGTCCAGTGTTAGTAATTACAAGCACTCTGGTGGTCGTTTACTTCCTCAGGTGGTCGTATCCTCCTCTTCATCAGCTGCCCTCTAGATGACCTTAGTCCACTCAGCGGTCTTCACAGCCCCCTCAGCAGTTTTACTGTCCAGGCCTGGTTTCTTTGGCCTTATCGATACTCCCCTATCTTCTGGGTTCCTGTATTGAAGGCCACATGCCAGTCTGTTTCTCTTTACCTGGATAACGTTCTGTAAACAAGGATCCCTTGACAGACCCAGGGCAGTTCTAAGGATTAGTTGGGTGCCATTGATTAGATTCTACTATCACTAAGCCTCCTTTCTTAGTGCAGACACACTAACAAACACATATCCATTTGCTGAAGCAAAACAACCCATTTCTCACAGTTCACCCCCTTTTCATTCATTACTTTTTTGCTGAAGCTCATAACCTTCTTCCCATTTATTTAATAATAACTGTAACCTCTCATTTTGTTCTTCCTTCTGGTGGTCCCTTTTCCTTAGGACCAGAATTCTCTGTGGTGTAACATCTTGATTCGAGCCCTTCGCATCTGGTAGACTGGTCACTTGCATTCCTTCTACCACACTAGAAATCCATCTCACTGCACAAGGAATAAAGCAAGGTATGAACAGCAGCCCAGTAGTAGCACATAACGAAATGAAGCCCACCTTTTTCCACCAAGATACTCCAAAAAAGTTATCCCACCAGTTGGCCTCTATCATAGACTTCCATTTTGCATTTTTGCACCGGGACACGTGCTAGTCTTCTGATGCTCGTTGCTAGATCTCTCACAGCTTGCCCGTTATCATCAATTTGAAGACAACATTCTGACATGTTAAACTTGCCACATACCCCCCCTTCTTCTGCTAGTAGGCAGCCTAATGCCAATCTATTCTGGTACATTGCAGTTCGCATCTGTGTTTGTTGGGCCGCTATTAATTCTAATGCTGAGGCGGTCTGATTGGTAATTACTTTGAGTACGGCTTGCAACCTAATTATTCTATCGAGCATATAAACAGGTGTTCGATATCCCCAGCTACCATCTTGTAGAGTCTGACATAAAGGGTCTTGACTTGCATATTCAAACTGCATCGGGAGACATTCAGGAATGTCTGGAGATTGCTGATTGACTGGAGATTGCTGATATCACCCCACGTGTAAGAAAAAAAATAGATAAAATATTAAAGAGAAGAAATAGTTTCTTATTTTTTAGTATTGTGATACTGTCACTTCTGAAATCCTGATCACTTACTGCATAAGAACCGAGGGATTCCTGAAAACTGCCCAGAGGCTTGGCTTGTTAGGGCGTTTTGCATGTTAATGAGCCAAGTTCCTGAACTGCAGATCCTGAAAGACTGAACAAGCATCTGGAGAAGTAACAGTGGGCAGCAAACCTCCAAGTTCCTGAGGGTGTCAGCAGGCCCCACCGAGGGCCATCACCAGAGAGACCCTGGAGGGAAGGAGCAGGCAAATTGCCATCCCTGGGGACTGGTGAAGCAGAAAGGCAGAAGCACTGGTTACAGGTAGAAAACCACACGTGGGGATGGCTCTGAAAACCTTGGATGCATTTAGTTGATCAAGAGAGCAAAGCCCTGACCCCTGTCCCCTGGGAAATGGGATTCTTCCCTCATGGGAGTCTCAGGGCTTTTCCTGGGGCAGGGAGAGGTGGGGCTGTGCAAAGCGGGGTGCAGGACAGCAGTGGGACACCCCCCAGCCTCTGTGGAGGTGAGGAGGTAAGGACGCACTGGGGACTTAAGGAACTGCTGTCCTCTTGTGGGCCTCAGTGGCAGAGACAGCAGCCATAGCCAAGAGGACAAGGATTTCAGTTCTGTTGATGATGTTGTTCTTGGTTCTGACCCCACCAAGGCCCTTGGTTGTCCCCACCACAGGCTGTCCTCCACTGTCCTGCGACTGTGCCTGCTTCCTTGCAGACTTCAACTCCCCCCCTGGTTCCTCACATCACTCTGACCCAGGATCTCCCACGCTTTACTGGTGTCTCCCTGTCCTCACTGGCTGTGTCTTCAAACACAAAGACTTCTGAGTAATTGCCGGTGCCTGTGAGGTTTCCACAACTGATCCAGCTTCTTCCAAGGCCCTGCTAATGCTCCCCCAGCTCCCAAGATGTCCTGGCCTCCAGACTTGCTTGAATCCTCACTCCATATCCCAGCACGGAACGGCACACGTGCCTTCTGCTGCCGCCTCAAATTGAAGAATCAACCTGCTTCAATTCAACATGACCCCACCTCACCCATGGTATTTCAGATCTTTTCCTACCTCTAACACACCTATTGCTACCCATACATCGCTCTCTCTGCACTCCCCTGTGGTGCACAAACCCTTCCCTCTTCCCCAGCAGTGCTGGGCAGTCTTCAGGAACCACCTTTTCGAAGCAGAGGAGCCAGCAATTCCACTCTGCCGTAACTCCAGCAAGCTGGGCAGGAGACCAGCTTGGCTGAAGAGGGAAGGCCTCGTGAAGTTCAGGAGGAAAAGAAATGCTTCAGTCTCTGGAAGCAAGGTCAGGCTTCGCAGGAAGATTACAGAGCTGTGGTTCGTATATGCAGGGAGAAGGCAGGAAAGGTCAAAGCTCAATTAGAGTTGAAACTGGCCAGTGTTGTCTCAGAAAACAAGAAGGGCTTTTTAAAGTATGCTAATAGCAAGGGGAGGTCAAAAGAAAGCATTGGACCAATACTTGTTGAAGATGGTCATCTGACTAATAGGGATGAAGAGAAAGCAGAGGCATGCCATGCTTTTTTGGCCTCAGGCTTTAATAATGCAGCTAGAGCTTGGGCTGCCCGGTCCCCTGAGTTGGAGGAGCTCGGCTGTGGGAACAGAGACTGTCCATTTGTGGACACTGAAATCATGAGGCACCAACTGGATCAGATTAATGTTCACAAGTCCACGGGGCCTGATGGGATTCACCCCAGAGCACTGAAGGAGCTGGTGAATGTGATGGCAGGACCCCTGTCGATCACCTACCAAATGTTTTGGGAGTCAGGAGAGGTCCCCCCTGACTGGGACGTAGCCATTGCTATTCCAATTTACACAGAGGGTGTGAGGGAAGACCCAGGGAACTATAGACGTGTTAGTCTAAGCTCAGTTCCTGGAAAAATTTATGGAGAAAGTTATACTGGGTCCTATTGAAAGGCACTTAAAGAACAGTCAATATGGGTTCACAAAGGGAAAGCCCTGCCTAACTGATTTGATATCCTTCTATGATAAGGTCACCCGCCCACTGGATGAAGCGAAAGCAGTGGATGTAGATTTTCTGGATTTTAGTAAGGCTTTTGATACTGTCCCTCACAGCATCCTTCTAGACGAGCTTCTGGGTTGATCACTGGGTGAAGAAGTGGCTGAAGGGCAGAGCTCAAAGGGTTGCAGTGAATAGGGCTACCAGTGGTGCTCCTCAGGGTTCAATTCTAGGGCTGGTTCTATCCAATACGTTTATCAGCGATCTGGACGCAGGAGTTGAATGCACCGTGAGCAAGTCTGCTGATGATCCCAAACTGGGCGTTGCTATTGACCCTCTTGTGGGACAAGATGCCTTGCAGAGAGATCTAGAGAGATTGGAGCACTGGCCGATGATTGATGTGATGAAATTTAACACGTCCAAATGCCAGATCCTTCGCCTAGGACGGAGTATTGCCGGGCACAAGTATAAATTGGGAGAGGAGTGGCTGGAGAGCTGCCCTGCAGAAAGGGATCTGGGGTGCTGGTTGGCAGCAGGAGTCCCAGCAGGAGTCCCTGGGAGTCAGCAGGGAGCCCTGGCAGCCAAGAGGGCAAACCACACGCTGAGGGGCATCAAAGACAGTAGAACCAGCCGGTCGAGAGAGGGGATTATCCCACTGCATTCAGTGTTGGTGTGGCCTCACCTTGAATAGCGTGTGCTGTTCAAGGCCCCACCATTTAAGAAGGATGTGAAGGTCTTTGAAAGCGTCCAGAGGAGGTCATTAAAGCTGGTGAAAGGGCTGGAAGGCACGATGAGGATTGGCTGAGGACTTTGGGCTTGTCTAGTTTGGGCAAAAGGAGGCAGAAGGATGACCTCCTTGTTCTCTACAGTCCCCTGAGGTGGGGAAGTGGAGAGGGAGGTGCTGGTCTCTTCTCCCTGGGAACCAGGGATAGGACATGTGGGAATGGTTCAAAGCTGGAGCAGGGGAGGTTTAGACTGGACATCCAGAAGCTTTCCTTTACCGAGAGGGTGGTCAAACACTGGAACAGGCTTCCCAGAGAGGTGGTTGATGCCCCAAGCCTGGCAGTGATTAAGAGGCATTTGGAAATGCCTTTAAATACACGCTTTAACTTTTGACCAGCCCTGAATTGGCCGGGCAGTTGGACTAGATGATTGATGTAGGTCCTTCCAATTGAAATATTCTATTCTATTCTATTCTATTCTATTCTATTCTATTCTATTCTATTTGATTCCCAAGTTGTCAGAACCCTTCGATCCTGCCCCACCACTTCATGTCTGAGCTTGCTCAAGTAACCCCTGACTTGCCCCACATCCACTGCTGGTTGTTCTCCTCCAGAGTCCTGCTTCAAGGAACACAGGCCTGGGAGACCTTATGGCTGAAGACAAAGAGGACAAAGAGGACCTCAGACACATCTGCACCTTCTCTGACAAAATTCAGCAGTAGGCACACCTGTAAAGAGGAAATGAAATGTCCCTGAGGAGAGCAAACCCTTTGGACCAGAGAGACGCAGGGCTGGACTGCGCGGCCCTGGCAGGAGAGGGCTTTGCTGCCTGTGGTGTCTCTGCAGCCCTGGAGGGCCTGTGGTGCAGGTGAAGCTGATCTCCAGGAAGGACAAGGTGCTCTTGAAAATGTCCTTGGCTACGGACAACCTGTGATCCAACACTGTGAAAACCATTGCTCTGCTCCTTGATTGCATCATCAAAGGGATGACTAAAGGATGCGGGAGCAGCACTGCCAGCATCTACTGGATGGAGAAGGGACAGGACTTGACCCCCTGCGGTTGCTTTAATGAAAACCTTGAACGTGTCTGAGGTTCTCCTGGGGTCTGTGACGATGTGGCTGCTCTGAATGGGGACGGTGTTCCTGCAAGTCCTGTGCTGTCCCTGCTGGCTGCGTGCTGCTGTGCTGGAGAGCCCTGGCACCTCAGGCAGCACCACAGGATGGAGTCAACCTCTAAATTGAGCAGCTGCCCTGAGTTAGGTGAGGCCTTGGAGGGGTGTCTCTGAGAAACCTGCCCTCACTGCCCCTGGAGAGCTGGTAAATGCAGCTGGTGGAGAAGAGAGAGGCTTAGCTCTCCTGATGGCAATGACTCCATTCTCTCAGAGGAATAGCTCTATGGGCTGCCCTGGACACAATGAGCAGGATCAGCTTCATGGCCCTAAATGGGGACATCTGCTGTCACTTCAGCTGGCCAAAGGCATGCTCCACCAGCCTCCGAAATGATGAGCCCAGGTGCTGCCCAGTCCTTCTGAATGTTTCCATCAGTTATCTGCAAGTGTCTTGGACCACCTCTGGCACCTCAAATGCCACCTGTGGTTTGCATGGGTACAGGAGGTAGAGGAGATTCCTCCCTTTCACTGCCTGGGTGTCCTGTCTCACAGTGACCTCAAGAAGAGGTCATTCTTGGACCTAACTCTGTCTCTGAGAGGGGAAATGCCACTGCTGGAAAGAAGTGTCTCTCCCCAGCGGAAGGAACAAACATCATTAATGACTTCAGTTGGTTTCAGAGTCAGTTGCCCTGGAGCCCCAGGGACATCTGTGAGGGAGCCCAGAGGGGCCAGAGGAAGCGATGCCTTGGGCTGTTGCTCTGCTGCTGAGCTGGGCCGGGCTCCTGGGATGGAGGGAGCTCCTGGCCATGGGGCAGCGCGGCAGAGAGACAGCTCTGCCCAGGAGCAGCTCCTCTGCCAAGCGCAGCAGGGCTGAGGGCACTGCCTGCAGGCACCGAGGGGAGACAAGAGATGTGAGAGAGAGGTAAAGGCAGTCTGGGGTGGTGAGTGAGAGCTCACCAGGGGGAGAAATCTTCCCAGGCTTTGACACGGTAAGTCTCTGGCTGCAGGGCAATGCAGCTGAGTTCCTGGAAGCGTCTCCTAGACCTGGCACATGCCACGACCGATAGGACCTGTCGGGAAGGTTCTGCTGGGTTTTCTGGTGTGGAGGAGGAGGACATGCTTCAGAGAAGGCCTTGGGGCATCAGAGGCGTGAAGCCGCGTGTGCAAACAGGGCTGCCCAGGGCTGTCCATCAGAGCGGGGACCCTACACCCCAGGGCACTGTGTGCTGGGAAGGGATTCTGCTGCTGCCAGGGTCAGCTGTAGCCTGCCCGGGGAGTGTGGGGAGAAGCTGTGGGTGGAAGGAGTGACCACCACAACGGTAGGGTAGGGACGAGCAGGTGAGGGCACGGTGCCTCTGCTGTCAAGAGAGTGCTGCATGGGTCAGGGCTTCTCAGGGGTTAAGCTCTTCCTCGTGACATTTCTAAGGGGACTTCTCAGGAAGCACATTCACTCAGCAGCATCTTCCCCTTTGCAGCCGCATCAGGTTTTGTGTGATCTGCTCTTTAGCCCCTGCACACGCAGAGATGCCCCTGGGAGGTGTTTGCAGGCAGAGGTGGGCGCCCAGCGGGTGGGATGGGGTTTGTGAGCACTGGCAGGAGTTGAGCTGGGGACAGGGAGACGGCTCCTGGCAGCAGAGACATGGGCAGGGAGTGAGAGGGAGCTGCTGCCAGAAAGGCTGGGGAAGGGGATGTGGGCACCTCCCTGCTGTCCCTGCAGCACAGACACCTTCCCCTGAGCAGCTCCTCCCTGGTCTCCTTTCCCAGCCCAGGCAGAGCCTCTGTCCTCAGGCCCATGGGGTCTTGGCTGCGCATCACCCCTGCAGCAGCCAGAGCCCAGGAAAGGGCAAACCCCTGATTTCCATCTTGTTTGTGTGTCCCTCCTCCCTTGGCCAGGAGCATTGTGGCGTTTCACTGCCGTCCCCTCCTGCCGGTGCTGCCCTGGTTCTCACCATTGGCTTTCCTGAGTCAGTGCCGGGGGTGGGGGTCGGGGGCGGCAGATTCAGCTCCTGTTCAGACTCCCATCCTTTGGGTCCTGCTCTACAGACGTGTCTAGGGGAGAAACGTGCCCAAGTCTCCTCCAGGCCAGCTCAGGACATTCAGCTTTTTCCCTGGGGTGTCCTGTGGGGCTGCAGGGTGCCCTCCAGAAGTATCTCTGTGCTGCCCAGGATGCCCATGGAGAAGACATCTGGGTGCTGAGGCCATGGAAATGCTGCTGGGCAGCGTTAGATGGGCCACTGCAGTGATCCCTCTGTGTCCCAGTCTGGGAGGGGAGAGATGAGAAAGGGCGAGGAGTCTGTGAATCTGCTCTTTGAACCTCTTGGACCCTCCAGGTCCAAGCTGCCAACACAGGGCAGCTGAGAACAGGACCGATGGGCAGAGCAGCTCTCCTCTCTCTGCACTAAGGGACAGTCCCTTTGCTGCTCAGGACTCACAGGATTTCACTTGGAGTGCATTAGAAATGTGAGGGATTTCAAGCATCCAAACCCACTCCTAAACGTGGCAGGTGAATCTAGAACACATTAAACAAAACAAAATCCCCTCAGCTCAGTTCTGCAGCTGGGAAAATTGCAGAGAACAGAGACAAAAAGTTCTTTGATGTCTCACAAGTACATTTAATTTGAGATCACCCTGCGGCATAGCCAGAAGGAGTCCTCAGTTTCCCATTCCGGAGTCCCTGCTCCCAATGGCACCCTCATCCAGCAAAAGCCAGGGCTCAAGTGAGGGAGCTGCAGAGAGGTCTTCCTGAAAAGAGAGAGCCTGAGTGGGGGGTTGCAATGAGACATGCAATCAGTTTTGCTCAGAGAAGTCAGGCTGAACTTTGTACTGCCTTTTCCTTCTCAACAGATAACCACAGCCAGTGGTAGCAAATGCCCAACAGCAGCTCCATCACCCAGTTCCTCCTCCTGGCATTCGCAGACACACGGGAGCTGCAGCTCTTGCACTTTGGGCTCTTCCTGGGCATCTACCTGGCTGCCCTCCTGGGAAACGCACTCATCATCACCGCCATCGCCTGTGACCACCGCCTCCACACCCCCATGTACTTCTTCCTCCTCAACCTCTCCGTTCTTGACCTGGGCTCCATCTCCACCACTGTCCCCAAAGCCATGACCAATTCCCTCTGGGCTACCAGGGCCATCTCCTACTGGGGATGTGCTGCACAGATATTTCTGTTTCTCTTCATGATTGCAGCAGAGTTTTATCTTCTCACTGTCATGGCCTACGACCGCTACGTTGCCATCTGCCAACCCCTGCACTACGGGACCCTCCTGGGCAGCAGAGCTTGTGTCCACATGGCAGCAGCTGCCTGGGGCAGTGGGTTTCTCAATGCTCTCCTGCACACGGCCAATACATTTTCCCTGCCCCTCTGCCAGGGCAATGTCCTGGACCAGTTCTTCTGTGAAGTTCCCCAGATCCTCAAGCTCTCCTGCTCACACTCCAGCCTCAGGGAAGTTGGGCTTGTTGTGGTCAGTGCCTGTTTAGCATTTGGGTGTTTTGTTTTCATTGTGGTGTCCTATGTGCAGATCTTCAGGGCCGTGCTGAGGATCCCCTCTGAGCAGGGACGGCACAAAGCCTTTTCCACGTGCCTCCCTCACCTGGCCGTGGTCTCCCTGTTTATCAGCACTGCAGTGTTTGCCCACCTGAAGCCCCCCTCCATCTCCTCCCAAGTTCTAGACCTGGTGGTGTCATTTCTGTACTCAGTGTTTTCTCCAGCAGTGAACCCCCTCATCTACAGCATGAGGAACAAGGAGCTCAAAGGTGCAGTGTGGAAACTGATGACCAGATGATTTTCTGAAACAATAAGCTGTATTCTTCTACAAATCACTGTTAACGTAACTCATTATATGTCAAGCTCATGTACTGTAGTTTATGTTAGTTTTAATTCTGTGTTTAGGCCTTTGTTTGGTTTTTGTTGTTTTTTTCTTTTTTGCTTTACTTTGTATAATGTTTTCTACCAAAAAAACCCAACTTGTTTTGCTGTTTTGAATTATGCATTTTTCCAAATCTGTGAAATCTACATACTGTATAAATGAGGACCTGCTCTCTCTGTGTATTAAAATAAAATATAGAACCATCCAGCGACCTGTTGCCCAAAATCCTTCCTCTCAGGCTTTCTCTGGAGCTGCAGGGCAATGCCTGTGAGCAGAGGTGGAGAGGAAAGAGTCCGAGCACAGCAGCTCTGTCAGCGAGCACCAACCTTGGTCTTTTCCAATTTGTTCTCTTTCCACACCCACACTTGCCTTCTGAGCCCTTGCCTTGCTATGGAGCCCGAGTGCTCTGGCAGCTCATCCTCCTGCTGTGTGGCAGCCCTGGACCACAGGCCGGGACAGGCACTGGGCAATTCCCTTCCAGAGCTGAACTCCCTAACAGCACCTCCATCATATCAGAGACTCCTCAGGGCAGGGCATGAAGTCATAGTTCTTTTTATAAAGTTGGCATTTCCTTTTCCCAGGAAAGTGCCCCACAGTTGAAAACACAAGTGCAGAGCTTAACTGTGTGAGTGTGCAAGGCGTGGGCACACAACAGAGTCCTTGCACAGCCAGGCATCCTAGGAAAGACAGGAAGGACCAGCAGAGCAGGTTCTTCTCTGGTCCTGTGAGTGCTGGACACCCCAAGGAAGCTTCCCCAGGATAATTGTCACACACCCTGCCAGTAACAACCACCATTTCTGGCTCTGGCCTCTTATCCCAGCTTGGGGAGGCTGGTTGTCCCTCTAAAGAATCATAGAGTTTTCTAGATTGGATGGGACCTTTCAGATCATCGAGTCCAAGCATAAACCTAACCCTGACAAAAACCATCACCAAACCATGTCATTTAGCACCACGTCTTTTAAATACTTCCAGGGATGACAATTCCACCACTTCCCTGGGCAGCCTGTTCCAGTGCTTGATAACCCTTTCAGTGCAGAAAGTTTTCCTGATATCCAATCTGAACCTCCCCTGGTGTCACTTGAGGCCATTTCCTCTTGTCCTGAAGAAGTCCATGTTTGTATTGGACAGCTGAGATGTCCGCATGTACGTCGTGTGTGCGTGGTGAGATTAACTCCAGTGAGTACAAAGAGCATCAGAAGTTCCTGGGAGTTCCTCAAAGGTCTGTGGGACAGTTAGTTTCTTGAGATCCGTTCATTTTGAGGGTAACATCCTGGGAAAGCCGCTGGATGCAGCACAGGGATGGGCTTCCTTGGACCGAGGTCCCTGTGTCCATTCCTCAGCCGTGGGGCATCTCAGAGAGGTGCAGAGCAGGAGACAGCCCGCAGGGCCGAGGGGCTGCAGCCTCTGGGGGTGGCCACCGGAGGCCAGGGAGTCTGCTGCAGGGCCTCTGCCTGTGCCAGGGAAGGACTCGTGTCTCTGAACAGCCCTGTCAGAGCCCTGACATTGCTGTGTGTGACGCCAGGAACAGCCCCCACCATCCCAAGGAGATTTCTCTCACTTGCTCTCTCTCACCTCCCCTGTGCCCCCCGGGGGAGTGGAGACTCGCCTGACTCTGAGGGGATGCGGATCAGGAGGGAGCCCGGTGGAGGCAGGACAGCCCTGCTTTTGGTCAGCAAAGACAAGAAGATAACAGGAACCGTTGCAGGTCTTTGCTTCTTCAAAGGGCCATCATGTCCAATGAGTGACCTTTGCCTCATTGCCTGTGAAATGCATATTAAAGTTGACCCCCCTGCATACGCTAATGAGGATTATAGACATCATGTGAAACATATATGACCGTAGCACTCGTCTCTGCACCCAAATCATACAACCTGGGGGAGGGAAACCTCATAATTTTGGAAAGAAAAAGACGGAGAAAATGACTGCTAAACTGGGAGAGAAGAACCTCGACACCTGAGGGACCGGTCGAGGGGCTGCGTTCTCTCCCTCCACCCCAGGCAGGGACGCCTTCCTGGGTCAGCGCTGCGCCTTTCACCCTCTGGTGAATGTTACCCTGAGCTGTTGTATTATTATTATTTTTGCCAGCAATATTAACCTCAATTAGTAGCGTTATTGTAGTTAGTGAATTTATCAACGCCAATCTCAAATCTGTTCTGAGGTTCTCAATAAAATAAATCATTTTGATTGATTGTGAATCTGACTCACTGCAAGTCCTTTGCTGGGACTCTGACAGACAAATCAGTGAAGGTCCTGGGACCCTGACAGACAAAACTAAAACTACATTCCTTTTGACACGGCAGGCACGAACAGGACAACCAGGCGATCAGGCCCAGTCAGCATGGGCTTGTGAAAGGCAGGTCGTGCTTGACAAACCTGATCTCCTTCTATAACGAGGTGACCCACTTGGTGGATGAGGGAAAGGCTGTGGATATTGTGTCCCTGGACTTTAGTGAAGCCTTTGACAACATTTCCCACAGCATTCTCCTGGAGAAATGGCTGCCCATGGCTTGGATGGGAGTACTCTTTGCTTGGTAAAAAACTGGCTGGGGGCTGGGCCCAGAGAGCGGTGGTAAATGGAGTTCAATCCAGTTGGCAGCCAATCACCAGTGGTGTTCCCCAGGGCTCAGTATCAGGGCCTGTTCTCTTTCATAACTTTATCAATGATCTGGACGAGGTGATTGAGTGAACCCTCAGTAAGTTCACAGAAGACACCAAGTTAGGTGGGAGTGTTGATCTGCTGGAGGGTAAGAAGGCTCTACAGAGTGATCTGGACAGTATGGACGGATGGATGTGCCTAGGCCAACAGTGTGAAGTTCAACAAGGCCAAGTGCCAGGTCCTGCACTTGGGTCACACCAACCCCATGAGCTCTACAGGCTGGGAGAAGAGTGGCTGGAGCTGCCCGGCAGAAAAGGACCTGGGGATGTTGGTCAACTGTCAGCTGAATATGAGCCAGCAGCATGTCCAGGTGGCCAAGAAGGCCAACAGCATCCTGGCCTGTGTCAGCATCATCAGTCCCTCAGCATTTCCCCTTGGATGCTACCTGAAAGGAGGGTGTAGAGAGGCGGGGGTCAATCTCTTCTCCCAAGTCACGGGCGACAGGACTAGAGGAAACGGCCTCAAGTTGTGCCAGGGGAGGTTCAGGCTGGCTATTAGGAAAAATTTTTTCACTGAAAGGGTTATCAGACATTGGAATGGGCTGCCCAGGGAGGTGGTTGAGGCACCATCCCTGGAGGTATTCAAAAGACAGGTTGACGTGGTGCTGGGAGACATGGTTTAGTGATGGTGTTGCATTTTCTTGTTTTGTGGGTGTTTATTTTTGTCAGTTAGGTTGATGGTTGGACAAGATAATCTTGAAGGTCCCTTCCAACCTAGAAGATTCTGTGTGATTCTGTGTGATTATGGGGGCTTCATTCTTCTCCACACCCCTATCTACTATCACAGGGGTCTGGGTACTCAGGGAACACTTGGTCCTACTACTATAGGCTGAGGCAATTAAGGCATTAAGTGCCTTAGACTTTTCCTCATCCTTGGTCACTATCTTACCGCCCCCATCTAATAAAGGATGGAGAGTCTCCTTAGTCCTCCTTTTCTTGCTAATGTATTTGTAAAAACTCTCTTTATTGTGCTTAACGTCCAAACAGTCCTGGTTGTTTATGTTCACACGACTGATTTCTTACCAGAAAGGTGCACGGTGTTATTTTATATTTTTTATTTATTTTTTACGTTTGAAAAAAATATACAAGCACATGTTCATCATCTGAATCATCGGAGCACGTTTAAGAAATGGCCGAGTTTCCCACCATGACAGAATTTCCTGGGAGTGTTCTAATGGCAGAAGAAATACTGATCTTCCCCTGTAATTTGTATTACCACTACTCTGTTAATTACTTCATCGACCTCGTTACTCAGGTGTTTCCACCTCTCCTGGTTCAATGGCCATGTCTATGGACATCTTTTCAGCAGACTACCTGGATGCCTGCCCTTCCCATTGCTCTCACGTTTCTCCTCCACTTGCTCTTTGGCCAGTCAGATGCCTCTCCACTCTCTGCTTTCTGCTTTGAGGTTCAGGGAGTTAGAAACCTGCCCCATCGTTCAGAAGTCTCTTTAACTCTTTAGTCAACACCTTCCTTGTGTTTATATCTATCCTTTCTTACCTCTCTGTCTAAAAATGTTCTTGTCTGGAAACCCCTTGTGAAAGCTGGACGACAGGAGATGCTGCTTAGACTTTGCCTACATGTGAGGAGAGAGTTCTATAGTTTATTAAATTACATCAAGTTTAACTTTTCTTTGTCGGCAATGAAGAGAAACCTTTCTGTGCCGTTGTGCAGCTGTCGTGGTTTTGGCTGAATTTACCAAAACCGGACCGGCAGATGGCCCTTCCCCCCCCTTCCCCCCCCCCCCAAAAGAGGAGAGAGGAGGAGAAAGAGATAAGGAGATTCAGAAGTTTAGAATGAACTAAACTACTTTAATGAAAAATTAATATTAAAATAAAAATAAAGAAGAAAATAATGAAATAGATACAATATATACAAAACCGTATCAAGCTCCCAGGATGACAGTCACGTCACCGGCAGGCACTGGGGAAGTCCCAGACTGGACTCAGTGACGAATGGGAACTGGATTCCAGCTCTGGAGTCAGGAACACACGGATCGGGATCAAAGGCAGATGAACAGAGAGAGTCCTCTCTGGACGTCGGCCATCGCAGGAAGGGGCTGACCCTTTGATCCCTCAGCCTTTATACTGAGCATGGGGCAGATGGGATGGAATACCCCAGTTGGTCAGGTTTGGGTCACCTGTCCTGTCCACTCCTCCCCACCGATGTGACCCCTCTACGTTTTTTTCCGTTTCCGACCCTCTAAGAGGGCAAATAACGAAATTGGCTGACCTTGGTTGTTATAGCAATAAGTATAAGCAAGGGCCTCCCTGCATACCATTCCTTGGCATGGAGCACAAACATTGGGCTTATCACTCTGAGAACGAGCAGTTTTCTCCACAATATGCCGTTAATTTCAGAGAGTTAGAGGAGGCCTAGCTAGGATGTAAAGTTACAGAACAGAAAATTGGTTCGGTTTTACTTCAAACCGGGACATTCCACCCCTTATTCCATACCATTTGCATCATGCTTAGATTACAACGACTATCATCTATAAAATCTATACATACATACATATATAGATAGATATATGTAAATCACTCAGTTATAATTTATCTCTATATACAAAAGCTTAAGTCCATTTCACAGCAGATCAGGTTCTCAGGGTAGGAAAGACAGTGTGAAATTCATTGTGGTTCGTGCCCATGGGTAACATGTCCATCTCAGAGAAGTTTTACTAGACGCCACTTGATCAATCCGGCTAGGTTTCATCATTGCAGTGTCATCCTGAAAAACACTTATAGAACACTGTTAGTATTGTAAACAACTAACATCATACTCGGAATTAAGTATTCTCACCCAGGGTCAAATTCCCTTGAGGTACACATTGAACTTCTCCATTCTTCAGCATCACCCACCAAGTACATCCAGGTCCTTGAGCAAAAACAGTCCCACGAATGGGTTTGCCTTTGCCCGAGGCAGGAAAAACCCATACAGTTTTCCCTAGCATATTCCTTTCATGCACCACAGGGACTTTATCCCCTTCTACAATATGTAAAAGGTCTGATTGAGCAGGACCACCTCGATTGATGGATCCCCTGGTATTAACTAACCAAGTAGCTTGCGCTAAGTGCTTGTCCCAATTTTTAAAGGATCCACCACCCATCGCTTTTAGGGTAGTTTTTAACACTCCATTGTATCGTTCAATTTTTCCAGAAGCTGGTGCATGATAGGGAATATGATATATCCACTCAATACCATGTTCTTTTGCCCAGCTACTTATAAGATTGTTTTTGAAATGAGTTCCATTGTCAGATTCAATTCTTTCTGGAGTACCATGTCGCCACAAGACTTGCTTTTCAAGGCCCAGGATGGTATTCCGGGCAGTGGCATGGGGCACAGCATAGGTTTCCAACCATCCGGTGCCTCCTTCCACCATTGTAAGCACGTAACGCTTACCCTGGCGGGTTTGAGGGAGTGTGATATAGTCAATTTGCCAAGCCTCCCCATACTTGTATTTCAACCACCGACCTCCATGCCACAAAGGTTTTAACCTTTTAGCTTGCTTGATTTTGGCGCATGTTTCACAGTCGTGGATAACCTGCGCAATAGCGTCCATGGTTAGATCCACCCCTCGGTCACGAGCCCATTTGTACGTTGCATCTCTTCCTTGATGACCTGAAGTGTCATGGGCCCATCGAGCTAAGAACAATTCACCTTTATGTTCCCAGTCTAAATCTGTCTGGAAAATCTTAGCTGCTCGGTCCACTTGCTGATTGTTTCGATGTTCCTCAGTGGCTCGATTCATAGGTACGTGGGCATCTACATGGCATACTTTCACGACTAGTTTCTCTAGCCGGTCAGCAATATCTTGCCATAATTCAGCAGCCCAAATGGGTTTACCCTTGCGCTGCCAGTTGCTCTGCTTCCATTGTTTTAACCATCCCCACAGAGCATTTGCCACCATCCATGAGTCAGTATAAAGATAGAGTATTGGCCACTTTTCTCGCTCAGCAATGTCTAGGGCCAGCTGGATAGCTTTTACCTCTGCAAATTGACTTGATTCACCTCCTCCTTCAGTAGCTTCTGCAACTCGTCGTGTAGGACTCCATACAGCAGCTTTCCATCTTCGATGCTTTCCTACAATACGACAAGATCCATCAGTGAACAAAACATACTGTTTCTCATTATCTGAGAGTTCATTATATGGCAGGGCTTCCTCAGCACGTGTTACCACCTCCTCTGGTGGCATTGTGAAATCTCTGCCTTCGGGCCAGTTTGTGATCACTTCTACAATTCCTGGACGATTTGGATTTCCTATTCGAGCTCGCTGTGTGATTAAGGCAATCCACTTACTCCAGGTAGCATCGGTGGCATGATGAGTAGAAGGAACTTTACCTTTGAACATCCAACCTAACACTGGCAATCGGGGCGCCAGGAGGAGCTGTACTTCAGTACCAATTACTTCTGAAGCAGCTCTAACTCCTTCATACGCTGCCAAGATTTCTTTCTCAGTCGGAGTATAGTTGGCCTCGGAGCCTTTATAGCCTCGACTCCAAAATCCCAGGGGTCGACCTCGAGTCTCCCCTGGTCCTTTCTGCCATAGGCTCCAGGTAGGGCCATTATCTCCAGCTGCAGTATACAGCATATTTTTAATGTCCTGTCCTCTTCGGACTGGTCCAAGTGCTACTGCACGCACAATCTCCCGTTTAATTTGTTCAAAGGCTTGTCGTTGCTCAGGACCCCACATAAACTCATTTTTCTTTCGAGTCACTTCATAGAGAGGTTTCACAATCTGACTATAACCTGGAATATGCATTCTCCAGAATCCCACAACGCCTAAGAAGGCTTGTGTTTCCTTTTTGTTAGTAGGTGGGGACATAGCTGTTATTTTGTTAATCACCTCCATTGGGATCTGGCGACGACCATCTTGCCATTTAATTCCCAAGAATTGGATGTTTCGTGCAGGTCCCTTGACCTTACCTCTTTTCACAGCAAAACCTGCTTTCAGAAGAATCTCAATTACTTTCTTACCTTTCTTGAAAACTTCTTTTGCTGTATTACCCCACACAATGATGTCATCAATGTATTGCAGGTGTTCTGGAGCTCCACGTTTCTCCAGTGCAGTCTGGATCAGTCCATGGCAAATAGTAGGGCTGTGTTTCCACCCCTGGGGCAGTCGATTCCAGGTGTACTGGACACCCCTCCAGGTGAAAGCAAACTGTGGCCTGCACTCTGCTGCTAAAGGAATAGAGAAAAAGGCATTAGCAATGTCAATTGTAGCATACCACTTGGCTGCCTTCGGCTCTAGTTCATATTGCAGTTCTAGCATGTCTGGCACAGCAGCACTCAGTGGTGGTGTGACTTCATTCAGGCCACGATAGTCTACTGTTAGACGCCAGTCACCATCAGACTTGCGCACTGGCCATATCGGACTGTTAAAGGGTGAGCGAGTCTTGCTGATCACTCCTTGAGTCTCCAGCCGACGAATCAGGTTCTGAATGGGAATCAAAGAATCTCGGTTAGTGCGATACTGTCGTCGATGCACCGTGGAAGTAGCAAGTGGTACCTGCTGTTCTTCAACCTTCAGCAATCCTACCACAGAAGGGTCATCTGAAAGGCCAGGTAGGGTAGACAGCTGTGTAACACCCTCAGTCTCTACAGCTGCTATACCAAAAGCCCACCGATACCCTTTCGGGTCTTTGAAATACCCTCTCTTGAGGTAGTCTATGCCAAGGATGCACAGAGCATCTGGGCCAGTCACAATAGGATGCTTTTCCCATTTATTCTTGTTCAAGCTCACTTCGGCCTCCAGTACAGTCAGTTCTTGAGATCCTCCTGTCACTCCTGCAATAGTGACTGATTCTGTCCCTCTATGATTCGATGGCATTAGGGTACACTGTGCACCAGTGTCCACCAGGGCTCTATACTTTCGTGGCTCTAATGTGCCAGGCCATCGAATCCACACAGTCCAATAAACTCGGTTATCCCTCTCCTCCTCCTGGCTGGAGGCAGGGCAACCCTAATGCTGAGGACAGCATCTCCAATTCCAAGGTGAGCTCCTGTCTGGACAGGGGCAGTGCATATTCTGAACTGGAGCAGCCATATTCATGTAACCATTCTTTCTTCTGTTTGCTTTACCTTGCAACTCAAGCACTCGTGCCTGCAGGGCTGAAGTAGGTTTTTTATCCCATCTCCTCATGTCCTCTCCATAATTGCAGAGGCAAAGCCACAGGAAACCTCGGAACGAGTCCTGTTTCCCTTTGGTTGGTCTCATAGGAGGGTGTTTTTTCTTAATGGCTGCAACTCTGGTCTTAACTGCAGCTTGGGTCTGAGCAGGCACCTCAGTCTGAGCTGCAACTTGGATCTGAGCAGGAGCTTGAGCCTGAGCTGCAACTTGAGCCTGAGCTGGAGAAGAGTAAGATTCTCTCCCAATCTCAGCAAGTTTTTCAAGCAGTTTGTGAAAAATTGTCTCGTTTTGCTCAACTATTGCCTTGGTCATTTTCTCTATTGTCTCATTCTGTGTCTTAGCTATATTCTCCATTGTTTCAGTTTGTGTCTTATTCATATTCTCTATGGCCTCAGTCTGTGTTTTATTTTGTTCAGCCATCTTCTCAGTTTGTTCAGCCACTTTCTCAGTTTGTTCAGCCACTTTCTTAGTCAGGTTTTCTATTGCTGCAACACCGATGGGACGAGAGAGACTATCTTCATACTGTCGCACCCTATCAGCGACCTCATTTACAGTTGGGGTATCAGTATCAGATGCTCCCCAGACCATTGTTGACAAAGTGTGGGAATACACTGATGGTGCACTCTGCACAAACTTTTTCAACAAAGGTCGTTGACATGGCATTTCATCAGGATTTATAGTCACTTGCCAATCGCCATAAATCACTTCTCGAATAGCCAGTTCTCTCAGGTATTTAATACCTTTCTCCATGCTGGTCCATTGCCTTGGACGGCATTGGATATCATCCTTATAGTGATATCTGCTCCTTACAGCTGACAACAATCGCCTCCAGAGACTGAGTACGTCTGCCTTATTCCCAATCGCTTTATCAATACCTCCCTCTTTGGCCAGATTTCCCAGCTGGCTGGCTTCTCTACCATCTAAGTCTATGGAATTAGCTCCACTGTCCCAGCATCGGAGCAACCAAGAGAGAAGTGGCTCCCCATCATGACGAGTAAAATCCTTCCTCAGATTTCGCAAATCCTTTAAGGACAAAGAGTTAATAATTACATCTACATCTGAGGCATCATCCTGTATTGAGGCTGGCTGAGAAGGACCCTCTCCCCTATCTACCTGAGAAGGGGCTGTTGACTGTGCTGTAAGAGGGTGCTTTCCTTTATCTACACCAGACGGACCCTGTCCTGCATCTTCATCAGAGGAACCCTCTCCCGAGCTCTCTAGCTTGGGCATGTCCTTGTCGTAAGGGGCAGGGGACGGAGCCAACCTCTTTTTCTGCTTCCTGGTCACCGGAGCAACTTGTGCCGGTTCTGCTGGCGCTGGGGGAGCGGCAGTGCTCGGTTTGGGAGCTGGAGCAGTGGCAGCGCTGGCTGTCGGGGCCGGAGCAGCTGCGGGCGTAGGAGGGGCTGGCGACGGAGATGCGGGGGGTGCGGGCGGCGGAGTCACTTTTACCGCCGGCTGCGGAGTGACCGGGGCCGGGACGGGCCGGGGCGCGGCTTGTGCCGAAGCCGGTGCCGGAGCCGGTGGGGGGGCGACCGCTGCCGCTGGGGCCGGTGTTGGCGGGGCCAGGGGCGTGGCTTTCGCCGGGGCCGGAGCCTTGGCTTGTGCCGGTGGCTGTGGGGGAGCAGCCGATGCCGTTGGCGCCGGTGTCGGCATGGCCTTGGCCGGTGCCGCTGGCTTGGCTTGGGCCGGGGCCGGGGCCGGGGCTGGTTCTGTTTGTGTCTGAGCAGCAATAGTGCATGTCACACAACGCTCACTTCTGCACTGACATTTCATAGCAAGTACTGCCTGCATTACATTCAGTGAAATCGACACCACTATTACAATTAAGTGACCGTAACAATAATCACAATCATTCTCCAAAGAGCCCACAGGTTTTTCACCCCCTAATTCCGTTGGTATCACTTTGGGATAATCACTAAGAGGCAAGGTAAACTTTCCCCAGCGAAAATCGAAAGTGTGATTAGCAACAGAATCCATCACATGATGCCCAAGATATGCAGGTACCATAGCAATCCAACTGACCACATTATACATCTGGAGGCACATCCACACGAATACAGCACGCTTGACCCACCGCATCCAAACACAAAAAACAAATAAACCTTTCAATATATTCAGCCAGTTTAACACCACTGTGTCAATGAACTTCATACAAAGCTCTCTAAAAATACCATATACAATATTCTGTAGGTACAACATGATGTAAGCTGTCGGTTCTCCTGAGCAAGCTGGAATTCAAACTATTCAGGCAATCTTATCAAACCACAGTCGTCGAGCCCCACGTTGGGCGCCAATAAATCTGTCGTGGTTTTGGCTGAATTTACCAAAACCGGACCGGCAGATGGCCCTTCCCCCCCCTTCCCCCCCCCCCAAAAGAGGAGAGAGGAGGAGAAAGAGATAAGGAGATTCAGAAGTTTAGAATGAACTAAACTACTTTAATGAAAAATTAATATTAAAATAAAAATAAAGAAGAAAAATAATGAAATAGATACAATATATACAAAACCGTATCAAGCTCCCAGGATGACAGTCACGTCACCGGCAGGCACTGGGGAAGTCCCAGACTGGACTCAGTGACGAATGGGAACTGGATTCCAGCTCTGGAGTCAGGAACACACGGATCGGGATCAAAGGCAGATGAACAGACAGAGTCCTCTCTGGACGTCGGCCATCGCAGGAAGGGGCTGACCCTTTGATCCCTCAGCCTTTATACTGAGCATGGGGCAGATGGGATGGAATACCCCAGTTGGTCAGGTTTGGGTCACCTGTCCTGTCCGCTCCTCCCCACCGATGTGACCCCTCTACGTTTTTTCCGTTTCCGACCCTCTAAGGGGGCAAATAACAAAATTGGCTGACCTTGGTTGTTATAGCAATAAGTATAAGCAAGGGCCTCCCTGCACACCATTCCTTGGCATGGAGCACAAACATTGGGCTTATCACTCTGAGAACGAGCAGTTTTCTCCACAATATGCCGTTAATTTCAGAGAGTTAGAGGAGGCCTAGCTAGGATGTAAAGTTACAGAACAGAAAATTGGTTCGGTTTTACTTCAAACCAGGACACAACCCTACATCTATGACATCAGAAACCACTCTGTGACATCACAAACCCCATTATGACGTCACACCCCAACTCTGTGAAATCACGCCTCTCTATGACGTCACAACCCTACCTCTATGACATCACAACCCTCCCTCTATGACATCACAACCACACTCTATGACGTCAGAACCCAGATCTATGACATCACAAACCACTCTGTGACATCACAACCCTACCTCTATGACATCATAACCCCCTCTATGACATCACAAACCGCTCTGTGACAACACAAACTCCACTGTGACGTCACAACCCCATTCTATGACATCATAACCCCCTATGACATCACAGCCCCACTCTATGACGTCACAAACAACTCTGTGACATCACAAACCCCACTATGAAATCACAACCCCACTCTTTGACATCATAATCCCCCTCTATGACATCACAACCCCACTCTATGACATCACAAATCACTCTGTGACAACACAAACCCCACTATGACGTCACAACCCAACTCTGTGACATCAGAAACCCCTCTATGACGAACAAACCACACGCTATGACGTTACAACACTATCTCTATGACGTCACAACCCCACTCTATGACGTCACAACCCCACTCTATGACATCACAACCCCACTCTATGACATCACAAACAACTCTGTGACATCACAAACCCCACTATGAAGTCACAAGCACACTCTGTGAAATCACAACGCCCTTCTATGATGTCACAACCCGCCCTCTATGACATCACAACCCAACTCTGTGACATCACAACCCCACTCTATGACGTCACAAACCCCACAATGATGTCATAACCCAACTCTGTGAAATCTCAACGCCCTTCTATGATGTCACAACCCTACCTTTATGACATCACAACCCTCCCTCTATGACATCACAACCCCACTCTATGACGTCACAACCCCACTCTATGAAATCACAAACCCCAATACGACGTCATAACCCAACTCTGTGAAATCTCAACGCCCTTCTATGACGTCACAACCCGACTCTATGACGTCACAACCCCACTCTATGACTTCACAAACCTCATATGAGGTCACAAACCCCATGACGTCACAACCGCACTCTATGATGTCACAACCGACTCTGTGACATCACAACCCCACTCTATAACATCATAACCCCGTCTATGACATCACAATCCCACTCTATGAAGTCACAACCCGGCTCTGTGACATCACAAACCACTCTGTGACATCACAAACCCCACTATGATGTCACAACCCAATTCTGTGAAATCACAACGCCCTTCTATGACGTCACAACCCTACCTCTATGACATCACAACCCCACTCTATGACATCAGAAACCCCTCTATGATGCCACAACCGCACTCTATGACATCCCAATCCCCGATGATGTCACAACCCTACCTCTATGACATCACAACCCCACTCTATGACGTCACAACCCGACTCTATGACATCACAACCCCAACCTAAGATGTCACAACACCCATGACCACACAAACACATGATGACATCACAACCCCACTCTGTGACATCACAACCCCACTATGACATCACAACCCCTCTACATCACAACCACACCCTGTGACATCACAACCCAAACCTGTGAAGTCACAACCCCAACCTGTGACGTCATAACCCTCCCTTTATGACACCACAACCCCCCTCTATGATGTCACACCCCAAACCTCTAACCTCACAACCCCAACCTGTGACAACACCCTCTATGACATCACAACCCTCCCTCTAGGACATCACATCCCCCTCTATGACATTGGGCGACGAAACAAACCCCCCCAGCAGCTTTTTTACCTCGCCTTTGGCTTTTTCCACCTCATCCCGGACTCTCTTGACCCTTTTCTCCAGCAGGCGAGGTCAGGTGCACCCAAATCGCACTGTCTTCCTCCAGAAGTAACAAGAGTCAACACACTGGGCCACGGTTTGCCTCTGGATCTATGGGCAGAAATCCAGGGATATTAAAGACTCCCTTGTCATTACAAAGGAGGGCAATGATGTCTTCTCCCGCTGGGTTTTGAGCAGGAAGAAGGGTCCTAAGGACAGGATTCCAACGGGGGATTGAAAATAGGGCTTTCTGGGTTAAAAGCCTCCCCGCTAACCAGCTCCGCCCCGCTCCAACGGCTTTACCTCCTTCTGGATGAGGCCAAAAGTCTTCTGATGGACAAAAAAAAGGCTCGCTCAAGAGCTTTGGGAGCGGGATCTCCAGAGAGAAACTCCTCCCTGGCTGCAGATGAGCTGGGACCGCCAAACCCCCCCTTTCTCATGGAAGATGCTCCCGAGAGCACCATCGGCTCTTACCTAGCCACTTTCCTCCCAAAAACGAGCCATCTCCTTCCCTCCAACGCTACGCGGCCAAGACAAGACGGGAGAGAACCCAAACGCCCTATCAAGTAACTCTGAAAAGGTGGAATTTGCCCCTTTCCCACAAGAAAAGCCTGAAGAGAAACCTTTCTCCTGCGGCTCGGGCTTGCTTTCCATGTCACCCCAGGGCTTCCAAACCAGGGAGGATCCTTCGTCCTCCTCTTCCAAGAGGGATCTCTCCCGCAGGGCAGGCAGCTCCGCCTGCAACTGCTCCCCGACACTGATGCGGCTGAAAGGGGGAGGAAGAGGAGGGGGAGGAAGGCACGTCGGGAATGGATACGGCGCAACAAACGCTAAAAAAGAGGGAAAACGTGGTGAGGTGGGGCAAAACCGGTCCCTATTTCCCAGCAAAACATCACTCAGTCTTCCGCCACCAACTTCCACCGCCCCTTCCCACCCCCAGCGTTACCCTTCGGCCACTGGAGGCTTTTTGGGCCCCATCGGGCAGGACAATTTGGCGGTTTCCCCAAAAAAACTATCCAACTGCTGAATGTCACTCTCCACAGTGGTAGGAAGCTGCCACAGCCACGGCCAGCGAGCGACCGCCGCCTCGGAATGTTGTGTGGAACGCGGGAGGCCGGCAACGGCCTGTGACGTCAGCAAAACCAGTGCTTTACTGGGACAGCACTGGGCCTTTGGGGGGGTTTCTGGCCCATATGGGGGACCCTCCACCCAAAAACACGCTGTGGAGAAGGGGCCGAGCGACACCCACCCCCACCCCCACTTCCCTCCTCCCGTTTTCCCAGGGGTCGCCCTCATTCCCACGGCTCAACGTGGATTTTTGCCTCATCCTCCATCAAAAGAACCCCAAAATCCTGGAGGTTCTGCCCAAAAAATCTGACAAAACCACGCTGGGGATAAAAATCTTTCCGCCAACACCCTCCTTTAGCCTTCCTTGCCCTCCTCCTCCTCACACACCACGCCATCCCCCACAAAATTTCCCCCTTCTCAGGGAAATCAGGGCTCTGGAGATGGACCCTCCGGCTACCACTTCACCCCTGCGGCTGCCCCGGGCCAGAAGGTTGGGATTGAGCCAGTTGGGGCTTTTCTAGAAGCAAAAGGAGCAAAGCGAAACCCCGGGGGCCCTTTCCATCCCCCAAGCCCCTAGTCCATGGGCTGCAGTCATCATGCTCTAGTGCAGTTCACTCTCTTCACAAGTTGGAAGCCCACGAGAAGCACAGTTAGGACGCCACATTTTAAGAAAGCAAACTTCCAGCTCTTCAAGGAGTTAGGAAATAGGACCCCGGGGGAAACTGCCCTTAGGGACAAGGGAGCAGAACAAAGGAAAAAGGGATTTGTAAGTCCTTCCTCTAGAAATCCATTAGACCCAGCTTCATAGAAACGACACCGGTCTGGATGCTGGTGGTTAAAGAAGATGCATCGGTGGGGGTTAAATTAGGAGAATTAATTGGGCGATCACTTCAAATGAGGTCAAATTAAAACTGGAGGCATTTTGCTGGCTGTGAGGGACTGGAGTGGGCAAGCCTCGGGACACAAAACTCAATGGAACTTGAGTTTGTCCTGGGCAAAAAGGGGAAACCTGAGGCTTTTGCACAAGGAGGGGCCGCTCTGAACCTCACGGCTCCGGGGAAGGTCTCCCCGACTCCAAAAAGACAGAATAATATCTATTTCCGTGAAGCAAATCCCTCTTTCCTGGCAAGGAACGTTTGAGCAGATGGATTCGTCCAGGAAACAAACCCCCCCAGCAGCTTTTTTACCTCGCCTTTGGCTTTTTCCACCTCATCCCGGACTCTCTTGACCCTTTTCTCCAGCAGGCGAGGTCAGGTGCACCCAAATCGCACTGTCTTCCTCCAGAAGTAACAAGAGTCAACACACTGGGCCACGGTTTGCCTCTGGATCTATGGGCAGAAATCCAGGGATATTAAAGACTCCCTTGTCATTACAAAGGAGGGCAATGATGTCTTCTCCTGCTGGGTTTTGAGCAGGAAGAAGGGTCCTAAGGACAGGATTCCAACGGGGGATTGAAAATAGGGCTTTCTGGGTTAAAAGCCTCCCCGCTAACCAGCTCCGCCCCGCTCCAACGGCTTTACCTCCTTCTGGATGAGGCCAAAAGTCTTCTGATGGACAAAAAAAAGGCTTGCTCAAGAGCTTTGGGAGCGGGATCTCCAGAGAGAAACTCCTCCCTGGCTGCAGATGAGCTGGGACCGCCAAACCCCCCCCTTTCTCATGGAAGATGCTCCCGAGAGCACCAGCGGCTCTTATCTAGCCACTTTCCTCCCAAAAACGAGCCATCTCCTTCCCTCCAACGCTACGCGGCCAAGACAAGACGGGAGAGAACCCAAACGCCCTAGCAAGTAACTCTGAAAAGGGGGAATTTGCCCCTTTCCCACAAGAAAAGCCTGAAGAGAAACCTTTCTCCTGCGGCTCGGGCTTGCTTTCCATGTCACCCCAGGGCTTCCAAACCAGGGAGGCTCCTTCGTCCTCCTCTTCCAAGAGGGATCTGTCCCGCAGGGCAGGCAGCTCCGCCTGCAACTGCTCCCTGACATTGATGCGGCTGAAAGGGGGAGGAAGAGGAGGGGGAGGAAGAGGAGGGGGGGAAAGGCACGTCGGGAATGGATACGGCGCAACAAACGCTAAAAAAGAGGGAAAACGTGGTGAGGTGGGGCAAAACCGGTCCCTATTTCCCAGCAAAACATCACTCAGTCTTCCGCCACCAACTTCCACCGCCCCTTCCCACCCCCAGCGTTACCCTTCGGCCACTGGAGGCTTTTTGGGCCCCATCGGGCAGGACAATTTGGGGGTTTTCCCCAAAAAAACAATCCAACTGCTGAATGTCACTCTCCACAGCGGTAGGAAGCTGCCACAGCCATGGCCAGCGAGCGACCGCCGCCTCGGAATGTTGTGTGGAACGCGGGAGGCCGGCAACGGCCTGTGACGTCAGCAAAACCAGTGCTTTACTGGGACAGCACTGGGCGTTTGGGGGGGCTTCTGGCCGATATGGGGGACCCTCCACCCAAAAACACGCTGTGGAGAAGGGGCCGAGCGACACCCACCCCCACCCCCAGTTCCCTCCTCCCGTTTTCCCAGCGGTCGCCCTCATTCCCACGGCTCAACGTGGATTTTTGCCTCATCCTCCATCAAAAGAACCCCCAAGTCCTGGAGGTTCTGCCCAAAAAATCTGACAAAACCACGCTGGGGATAAAAATCTTTCCGCCAAGACCCTCCTTTAGCCTTCCTTGCCCTCCTCCTCCTCCTCACACACCACGCCATCCCCCACAAAATTTCCCCCTTCTCAGGGAAATCAGGGCTCTGGAGATGGACCCTCCGGCTACCACTTCACCCCTGCGGCTGCCCCGGGCCAGAAGGTTGGGATTGAGCCAGTTGGGGCTTTTCTAGAAGCAAAAGGAGCAAAGCAAAACCCCGGGGGCCCTTTCCATCCCCCAAGCCCCTAGTCCATGGGCTGCAGTCATCATGCTCTAGTGCAGTTCACTCTCTTCACAAGTTGGAAGCCCACGAGAAGCACAGTTAGGACGCCACATTTTAAGAAAGCAAACTTCCAGCTCTTCAAGGAGTTAGGAAATAGGACCCCGGGGGAAACTGCCCTTAGGGACAAGGGAGCAGAACAAAGGAAAAAGGGATTTGTAAGTCCTTCCTCTAGAAATCCATTAGACCCAGCTTCATAGAAACGACACCGGTCTGGATGCTGGTGGTTAAAGAAGATGCATCGGTGGGGGTTAAATTAGGAGAATTAATTGGGCGATCACTTCAAATGAGGTCAAATTAAAACTGGAGGCATTTTGCTGGCTGTGAGGGACTGGAGTGTGCAAGCCTCGGGACACAAAACTCAATGGAACTTGAGTTTGTCCTGGGCAAAAAGGGGAAACCTGAGGCTTTTGCACAAGGAGGGGCCGCTCTGAACCTCACGGCTCCGGGGAAGGTCTCCCCGACTCCAAAAAGACAGAATAATATCTATTTCCGTGAAGCAAATCCCTCTTTCCTGGCAAGGAACGTTTGAGCAGATGGATTCGTCCAGGAAACAAACCCCCCCAGCAGCTTTTTTACCTCGCCTTTGGCTTTTTCCACCTCATCCCGGACTCTCTTGACCCTTTTCTCCAGCAGGCGAGGTCAGGTGCACCCAAATCGCACTGTCTTCCTCCAGAAGTAACAAGAGTCAACGCACTGGGCCACGGTTTGCCTCTGGATCTATGGGCAGAAATCCAGGGATATTAAAGACTCCCTTGTCATTACAAAGGAGGGCAATGATGTCTTCTCCTGCTGGGTTTTTAGCAGGGAGAAGGGTCCTAAGGACAGGATTCCAACGGGGGATTGAAAATAGGGCTTTCTGGGTTAAAAGCCTCCCCGCTAACCAGCTCCGCCCCGCTCCAACGGCTTTACCTCCTTCTGGATGAGGCCAAAAGTCTTCTGATGGACAAAAAAAAGGCTCGCTCAAGAGCTTTGGGAGCGGGATCTCCAGAGAGAAACTCCTCCCTGGCTGCAGATGAGCTGGGACCGCCAAAACCCCCACTTTCTCGTGGAAGATGCTCCCGAGAGCACCAGCGGCTCTTATCTAGCCACTTTCCTCCCAAAAACGAGCCATCTCCTTCCCTCCAACGCTACGCGGCCAAGACAAGACAGGAGAGAACCCCAACGTCCTATCAAGTAACTCTGAAAAGGTGGAATTTGCCCCTTTCCCACAAGAAAAGCCTGAAGAGAAACCTTTCTCCTGCGGCTCGGGCTTGCTTTCCACGTCACCCCAGGGCTTCCAAACCAGGGAGGCTCCTTCGTCCTCCTCTTCCAAGAGGGATCTCTCCCGCAGGGCAGGCAGCTCCGCCTGCAACTGCTCCCCGACATTGATGCGGCTGAAAGGGGGAGGAAGAGAAGGGGGAGGAAGGCACGTCGGGAATGGATACGGCGCAACAAACGCTAAAAAAGAGGGAAAACGTGGTGAGGTGGGGCAAAACCGGTCCCTATTTCCCAGCAAAACATCACTCAGTCTTCCGCCACCAACTTCCACCGCCCCTTCCCACCCCCAGCGTTACCCTTCGGCCACTGGAGGCTTTTTGGGCCCCATCGGGCAGGACAATTTGGGGGTTTCCCCAAAAAAACAATCCAACTGCTGAATGTCACTCTCCACAGCGGTAGGAAGCTGCCACAGCCACGGCCAGCGAGCGACCGCCGCCTCGGAATGTTGTGTGGAACGCGGGAGGCCGGCAACGGCCTGTGACGTCAGCAAAACCAGTGCTTTACTGGGACAGCACTGGGCGTTTGGGGGGGTTTCTGGCCCATATGGGGGACCCTCCATCCCAAAAACACGCTGTGGAGAAGGGGCCGAGCGACACCCACCCCCACCCCCACCCCCAGTTCCCTCCTCCCGTTTTCCCAGGGGTCGCCCTCATTCCCACGGCTCAACGTGGATTTTTGCCTCATCCTCCATCAAAAGAACCCCAAAATCCTGGAGGTTCTGCCCAAAAAATCTGACAAAACCACGCTGGGGATAAAAATCTTTCCGCCAAGAACCTCCTTTAGCCTTCCTTGCCCTCCTCCTCCTCCTCACACACCACTCCATCCCCCACAGAATTTCCCCCTTCTCAGGGAAATCATGGCTCTGGAGATGGACCTTCCGGCTACCACTTCACCCCTGCGGCTGCCCCGGGGCAGAAGGCGGGGATTGAGCCAGTTGGGGCTTTTCTAGAAGCAAAAGGAGCAAAGCGAAACCCCGGGGGCCCTTTCCATCCCCCAAGCCCCTACTCCATGGGCTGCAGTCATCATGCTCTAGTGCAGTTCACTCTCTTCACAAGTTGGAAGCCCACGAGAAGCACAGTTAGGACGCCACATTTTAAGAAAGCAAACTTCCAGCTCTTCAAGGAGTTAGGAAATAGGACCCCGGGGGAAACTGCCCTTAGGGACAAGGGAGCAGAACAAAGGAAAAAGGGATTTGTAAGTCCTTCCTCTAGAAATCCATTAGACCCAGCTTCATAGAAACGACACCGGTCTGGATGCTGGTGGTTAAAGAGGATGGATCGGTGGGGGTTAAATTAGGAGAATTAATTGGGCGATCACTTCAAATGAGGTCAAATTAAAACTGGAGGCATTTTGCTGGCTGTGAGGGACTGGAGTGTGCAAGCCTCGGGACACAAAACTCAATGGAACTTGAGTTTGTCCTGGGCAAAAAGGGCAAACCTGAGGCTTTTGCACAAGGAGGGGCCGCTCTGAACCTCACGGCTCCGGGGAAGGTCTCCCCGACTCCAAAAAGCCAGAACGTTGGGGGTTGAAAGTCAAATAAAACCACCAAGAGGCACCTGGGCAAGGGCAATCCTCCAGCTGCCCTTCCCTTCTGCCCCTGCCCCCCCCCCCGGCCCCAGGGTGCTTTTCTGAACCCAAAGGAGGCATTTGGGGAAGAAAAAGGGAGGGCTGACCTTCCGCACTCACCTCAGGGCAAGTCCCAGCACCCATCTTTGGGTGAGTTGCCCTTCGTGAAGATGAAGCTGAGGATGACCATGAGGAGCCCCAGCTTGGCCGTCTGGGTGTCCCTGGGGCCTGAGGGGGGACGGCAGAGGGGTATCACCCCCCTGAATAGGGAGGGGGAAGCTCTAACGGGGTCTGCCTGCCTCCCAAAATATGACCCCTCCCCTTCTGCCCATGCGCTCGTGCCAGCACCGCCCGCCCTGTAAAACACCGCTGCCCATTGGCCCGCTCACTGCTCTCATCCCGCCCACCGCCCCCTCTTCAAGCCGCCCATTGGGCCAGCGGCTGCACTCGCCCCGCCCCCTCTCTCCTGCGAGGGCTCCCCTCAGGTGGTGAAAAAGGCGGGAAAGGCGCCCCTGCCCCCTTTCCCCTCAGGGCCACAAAATGGCCGCGCCTGGTAAGGATTCTCTTTTTTGCTGGAATGGGTGTCCTGATGGATTTCCCAAAGGGTTTCCTTTGTGCTGGCTGTGTCTCTGTGCAGAGGGGTGCTCCTGACTGTGTGGCTTTAGCCCTGTGAGGGCTTTGGAGGAGAAGTGGCTAAAGCAGCTTTCTCTCCCTGGAGATGAGCAGCGTTTGGGTAGAAAAGCAGCGGTTGAGTCAGTAAAGCTTCTGGTTAGTGCTGCGCTCAGGCCGTGGAGCTCTGTCTCCTGGAGCTACATTTCCTTTGGAGCCATCATTTTCTCAGCTGAGCCTGTGCGAGTCTCACAGACTGGAGCCCGTTGGGGTGGTGACGCTGGAGCTGGGGTCTATGGACCAAGTCTGATCAACCTTCTGATGATCATAGAAGTTGCCAGTTGATATAATTAAGGGACATCTCCTTGGCTGGGCAGCCCCCATGGACCAGCAAAGTTTGGATGTCTTTGACTTGGCTGATGGCAGAAAACCCCCTCCTGCCCTTGTTTGTGCCCAGAAACTGTGGCTGGAGGCAGCAGGAGATGGAAATTGTCCCTCAAAAGACCGAGATGCTTTTGGGGGGAGGTCGCCCAAAATGAGGAGACGAGGGGTTTCGTCGCCCAATGTCACAGAAGGGGATGTGATGTCATAGAGGGAGGGTTGTGATGTCATAGAGGGGGTTGTGTTGTCATAGGTTGGGGTTCTGAGGTTAGAGGTTTGGGGTGTGATGTCATAGAGGTGGGTTCTGATGTCACAGAAACGGGTTGTGATGTCATGGATGGGGTTGTGACGTCATAGAATGGGGTTGTGATGTCATAAAGGGGTTGTGACATCATCGGGGATAGTGATGTCATAGAGGTAGTGCTGTGACATCGTAGAGGGGCGTTGTGATGTCATAGAGGGGTTTATGATGTCATAGAGTGGGGTGGTGACATCATAGGAGGTTGTGACGTCATCGGGGATTGTGATGTCAAAGAGGTAGGGTTGTGACGTAATAGAAGGGCGTTGTTATTTCACAGAGTGGTTTCACAGAGTGGTGATATCATAGAGTGGGGTTGTGACATCATAGAGTGTGGTTGTGATGTCATAGAAGGGTTATGATGTCATAGAGTGGGGTTGTGATGTCATAGAGGTAGGGTTGTGATGTCATAGAAGGGCATTGTGATGTCATAGAGTGGGGTTGTGACATCATAGAATGCGGTTGTGACATCGTAGTGGGGTTTGTGATGTCACAGAGTTGTGTTGTGATGTCATAGATTGGGATTGTGATGTCATAGAGGGGCGTTGTGATGTCATAGAGGTAGGGTTGTGATGTCATAGAAGGGCGTTGTGACGTCATAGAGTGGGGTTGTGACGTCATAGAGTGCGGTTGTGACATCATGGGTTTGTGATGTCACAGAGTTGTGTTGTGACATCATAGAGTGGTATTGTGATGTCATAGAGGGGCGTTGTGATGTCATAGAGGGGCATTGTGATGTCATAGAGGTAGGGTTGTGACGTCGTAGAGGAGCGTTGTGATTTCACAGCTTTGGGTCGTGATGTCATAGAGTGGGATTGTGATATCATAGAGGGGGTTATGATGTCAGCAGGGATTCTGATGTCATAGATGGGGTTACGATGTCATAGACTGGGGTTATAATGTCATAGAGTGGGGTTGTGACGTCTTAGAGGGGGTTGTGACGTCATCTGGGATTGTGATGTCATAGAGGTAGGGTTGTGTCATCATAGAAGGGCGTTGTGATGTCATAGAGGGAGGGTTGTGATGTCATACAGACGGTTTGTGACGGCATAGAGGGGCGCTGTGATGTCATATAGTGGGGTTTTGATGTCATAGGGAGGGTTATGATGTCATAGAGTGGCGTTGTGACATCATAGAGTGTGGTTGAGATGTCATGGAGGGGGTTGTGATGTCACAGAGTGGTTTGTGACATCATAGAGTGGGGTTGTGACGTCATAGAGTGGGGTTGTGACGTCATAGAGGGAGGGTATTGATGTCATACAGGGGGTTTGTGATATCACAGAGGGGTTTGTGACGTCATAGAGTGTGGTTGTGACGTCATAGGAAGTTGTGATGACGTCGGGGATTGTGATGTCATAGACTGGGGTTGCTATGTCATACGTTTCTATGACGCTGGGTCTAATGGGTTTCTACAGGAAGGACTTAAAAATCCCTTTTTCCTTTGTTCTGCTCCCTTGTCCCTAAGGGCAGTTTCCCACGGGGTCCTATTTCCTAACTCCTTGAAGAGCTGGAAGTTTGCTTTCTTAAAATGTGGCGTCCTAACTGTGCTTCTCGTGGGCTTCCAACTTGTGAAGAGAGTGAACTGCACTAGAGCATGATGACTGCAGCCCATGGACTAGGGGCTTGGGGGATGGAAAGGGCCCCCGGGGTTTCGCTTTGCTCCTTTTGCTTCTAGAAAAGCCCCAACTGGCTCAATCCCCGCCTTCTGCCCCGGGGCAGCCGCAGGGGTGAAGTGGTAGCCGGAGGGTCCCTCTGCAGAGCCCTGATTTCCCTGAGAAGGGGGAAATTTTGTGGGGGATGGAGTGGTGTGTGAGGAGGAGGAGGGCAAGGAAGGCTAAAGGAGGTTCTTGACGGAAAGATTTTTATCCCCAGCGTGGTTTTGTCAGATTTTTTGGGCAGAACATCCAGGATTTTGGGGTTCTTTTGATGGAGGATGAGGCAAAAATCCACGTTGAGCCGTGGGAATGAGGGCGACCCCTGGGAAAACGGGAGGAGGGAAGTGGGGGTGGGGGTGGGTGTCGCTCGGCCCCTTCTCCACAGCGTGTTTTTGGGTGGAGGGTCCCCCATATGGGCCGGAAACCCCCCCAAAGGCCCAGTGCTGTCCCAGTAAAGCACTGGTTTTGCTGACGTCACAGGCCGTTGCCGGCCTCCCGCGTTCCACACAACATTCCGAGGCGGCGGTCGCTCGCTGGCCGTGGCTGTGGCAGCTTCCTACCGCTGTGGAGAGTGACATTCAGCAGTTGGATTGTTTTTTTGGGGAAACCCCCAAATTGTCCTGCCCGATGGGGCCCAAAAAGCCTCCAGTGGCCGAAGGGTAACGCTGGGGGTGGGAAGGGGCGGTGGAAGTTGGTGGCGGAAGACTGAGTGATGTTTTGCTGGGAAATAGGGACCGGTTTTGCCCCACCTCACCACGTTTTCCCTCTTTTTTAGCGTTTGTTGCGCCGTATCCATTCCCGACGTGCCTTCCTCGCCCTCCTCTTCCTCCCCCTTTCAGCCGCATCAATGTCGGGGAGCAGTTGCAGGCGGAGCTGCCTGCCCTGCGGGACAGATCCCTCTTGGAAGAGGAGGACGAAGGAGCCTCCCTGGTTTGGAAGCCCTGGGGTGACGTGGAAAGCAACCCCGAGCCGCAGGAGAAAGGTTTCTCTTCAGGCTTTTCTTATGGGAAAGGGGCAAATTCCACCTTTTCAGAGTTACTTGATAGGGCGTTTGGGTTCTCTCCCATCTTGTCTTGGCCGCGTAGCGTTGGAGGGAAGGAGATGGCTCGTTTTTGGGAGGAAAGTGGCTAGATAAGAGCCGATGGTGCTCTCGGGAGCATCTTCCACGAGAAAGGGGGGGGTTTGGCGGTCCCAGCTCATCTGCAGCCAGGGAGGAGTTTCTCTCTGGAGATCCCGCTCCCAAAGCTCTTGAGCGAGCCTTTTTTTTGTCCATCAGAAGACTTTTGGCCTCATCCAGAAGGAGGTAAAGCCGTTGGAGCGGGGCGGAGCTGGTTAGCGGGGAGGCTTTTAACCCAGAAAGCCCTATTTTCAATCCCCCGTTGGAATCCTGTCCTTAGGACCCTTCTCCCTGCTAAAAACCCAGCAGGAGAAGACATCATTGCCCTCCTTTGTAATGACAAGGGAGTCTTTAATATCCCTGGATTTCTGCCCATAGATCCAGAGGCAAACCGTGGCCCAGTGTGTTGACTCTTGTTACTTCTGGAGGAAGACAGTGCGATTTGGGTGCACCTGACCTCGCCTGCTGGAGAAAAGGGTCAAGAGAGTCCGGGATGAGGTGGAAAAAGCCAAAGGCGAGGTAAAAAAGCTGCTGGGGGGGTTTGTTTCCTGGACGAATCCATCTGCTCAAACGTTCCTTGCCAGGAAAGAGGGATTTGCTTCACGGAAAGAGATATTATTTTAATTTTTGGTGGGCGGGGGAAGGGGGTGGCTGTGTGGCTTCAGTGCGTGGGAATTGCACCTTTTCAGCCCCTTTGATAGATTTTGTGGAGGAAAGTGCTTTTCCGCTTGGGACAGTGGAAATAATACAGTTTTTCTTGCACCCCGTTGTGGCTTTGCACCCTGTTTTCCCATTGGTTTTTTTGGCTGTTTAGACTTTACCTGGGCTGATAAACTGCGTGAAATCCGTGGCCAAAAAATCTTATTTTTCTGCCTTTTTGAGCCATTTCAAGTTATTTTGTCCCTGGTTTGCAGGCCGTCTGCCCCCAGAAGAAGAGGCCACGTGCGACCCCCAAAGACAAGCCCACGCCGGGGCGTCACCACCCGCAGCCCCACAGCGCCTGCGTCTCCTCCGGGGATGCCGGGACCTCCCTGTGCTGGGACTTGCCCTGAGGTGAGTGCGGAAGGTCAGCCCTCCCTTTTTCTTCCCCAAATGCCTCCTTTGGGTTCAGAAAAGCACCCTGGGGAGGGGGGGTGGGGGGCGGGGCGGGGGCAGAAGGGAAGGGCAGCTGGAGGATTGCCCTTGCCCAGGTGCCTCTTGGTGGTTTTATTTGACTTTCAACCCCCAACATTCTTTTTGGAGTCGGGGAGACCTTCCCTGGAGCCGTGAGGTTCAGAGCGGCCCCTCCTTGTGCAAAAGCCTCAGGTTTGCCCTTTTTGCCCAGGACAAACTCAAGTTCCATTGAGTTTTGTGTCCCGAGGCTTGCACACTCCAGTCCCTCACAGCCAGCAAAATGCCTCCAGTTTTAATTTGACCTCATCTGAAGTGATCGCCCAATTAATTCTCCTAATTTAACCCCCACCGATGCATCTTCTTTAACCACCAGCATCCAGACCGGTGTCGTTTCTATGAAGCTGGGTCTAATGGATTTCTAGAGGAAGGACTTACAAATCCCTTTTTCCTTTGTTCTGCTCCCTTGTCCCTAAGGGCAGTTTCCCACGGGGTCCTATTTCCTAACTCCTTGAAGAGCTGGAAGTTTGCTTTCTTAAAATGTGGCGTCCTAACTGTGCTTCTCGTGGGCTTCCAACTTGTGAAGAGAGTGAAGTGCACTAGAGCATGATGACTGCAGCCCATGGACTAGGGGCTTGGGGGATGGAAAGGGCCCCCGGGGTTTCGCTTTGCTCCTTTTGCTTCTAGAAAAGCCCCAACTGGCTCAATGCCCGCCTTCTGGCCCGGGGCAGCCGCAGGGGTGAAGTGGTAGCCGGAGGGTCCCTCTGCAGAGCCCTGATTTCCCTGAGAAGGGGGAAATTTTGTGGGGGATGGAGTGGTGTGTGAGGAGGAGGAGGGCAAGGAAGGCTAAAGGAGGTTCTTGACGGAAAGATTTTTATCCCCAGCGTGGTTTTGTCAGATTTTTTGGGCAGAACATCCAGGATTTTGGGGTTCTTTTGATGGAGGATGAGGCAAAAATCCACGTTGAGCCGTGGGAATGAGGGCGACCCCTGGGAAAACGGGAGGAGGGAAGTGGGGGTGGGGGTGGGTGTCGCTCGGCCCCTTCTCCACAGCGTGTTTTTGGGTGGAGGGTCCCCCATATGGGCCAGAAACCCCCCCAAAGGCCCAGTGCTGTCCCAGTAAAGCACTGGTTTTGCTGACGTCACAGGCCGTTGCCGGCCTCCCGCGTTCCACACAACATTCCGAGGCGGCGGTCGCTCGCTGGCCGTGGCTGTGGCAGCTTCCTACCGCTGTGGAGAGTGACATTCAGCAGTTGGATTGTTTTTTTGGGGAAACCCCCAAATTGTCCTGCCCGATGGGGCCCAAAAAGCCTCCAGTGGCCGAAGGGTAACGCTGGGGGTGGGAAGGGGCGGTGGAAGTTGGTGGCGGAAGACTGAGTGATGTTTTGCTGGGAAATAGGGACCGGTTTTGCCCCACCTCACCACGTTTTCCCTCTTTTTTAGCGTTTGTTGCGCCGTATCCATTCCCGACGTGCCTTCCTCGCCCTCCTCTTCCTCCCCCTTTCAGCCGCATCAATGTCGGGGAGCAGTTGCAGGCGGAGCTGCCTGCCCTGCGGGACAGATCCCTCTTGGAAGAGGAGGACGAAGGAGCCTCCCTGGTTTGGAAGCCCTGGGGTGACGTGGAAAGCAACCCCGAGCCGCAGGAGAAAGGTTTCTCTTCAGGCTTTTCTTATGGGAAAGGGGCAAATTCCACCTTTTCAGAGTTACTTGATAGGGCGTTTGGGTTCTCTCCCATCTTGTCTTGGCCGCGTAGCGTTGGAGGGAAGGAGATGGCTCGTTTTTGGGAGGAAAGTGGCTAGATAAGAGCCGATGGTGCTCTCGGGAGCATCTTCCACGAGAAAGGGGGGGGTTTGGCGGTCCCAGCTCATCTGCAGCCAGGGAGGAGTTTCTCTCTGGAGATCCCGCTCCCAAAGCTCTTGAGCGAGCCTTTTTTTTGTCCATCAGAAGACTTTTGGCCTCATCCAGAAGGAGGTAAAGCCGTTGGAGCGGGGCGGAGCTGGTTAGCGGGGAGGCTTTTAACCCAGAAAGCCCTATTTTCAATCCCCCGTTGGAATCCTGTCCTTAGGACCCTTCTCCCTGCTAAAAACCCAGCAGGAGAAGACATCATTGCCCTCCTTTGTAATGACAAGGGAGTCTTTAATATCCCTGGATTTCTGCCCATAGATCCAGAGGCAAACCGTGGCCCAGTGTGTTGACTCTTGTTACTTCTGGAGGAAGACAGTGCGATTTGGGTGCACCTGACCTCGCCTGCTGGAGAAAAGGGTCAAGAGAGTCCGGGATGAGGTGGAAAAAGCCAAAGGCGAGGTAAAAAAGCTGCTGGGGGGGTTTGTTTCCTGGACGAATCCATCTGCTCAAACGTTCCTTGCCAGGAAAGAGGGATTTGCTTCACGGAAAGAGATATTATTTTAATTTTTGGTGGGCGGGGGAAGGGGGTGGCTGTGTGGCTTCAGTGCGTGGGAATTGCACCTTTTCAGCCCCTTTGATAGATTTTGTGGAGGAAAGTGCTTTTCCGCTTGGGACAGTGGAAATAATACAGTTTTTCTTGCACCCCGTTGTGGCTTTGCACCCTGTTTTCCCATTGGTTTTTTTGGCTGTTTAGACTTTACCTGGGCTGATAAACCGGGTGAAATCCATGGCCAAAAAATCTTATTTTTCTGCCTTTTTGAGCCATTTCAAGTTATTTTGTCCCTGGTTTGCAGGCCGTCTGCCACCAGAAGAAGAGGCCACGTGCGACCCCCAAAGACAAGCCCCCGCCGGGGCGTCACCACCCGCAGCCCCACAGCGCCTGCGTCTCCTCCGGGGATGCCGGGACCTCCCTGTGCTGGGACTTGCCCTGAGGTGAGTGCGGAAGGTCAGCCCTCCCTTTTTCTTCCCCAAATGCCTCCTTTGGGTTCAGAAAAGCACCCTGGGGGAGGGTGGGGGGGGCGGGGGCAGAAGGGAAGGGCAGCTGGAGGATTGCCCTTGCCCAGGTGCCTCTTGGTGGTTTTATTTGACTTTCAACCCCCAACATTCTGTCTTTTTGGAGTCGGGGAGACCTTCCCTGGAGCCGTGAGGTTCAGAGCGGCCCCTCCTTGTGCAAAAGCCTCAGGTTTGCCCTTTTTGCCCAGGACAAACTCAAGTTCCATTGAGTTTTGTGTCCCGAGGCTTGCACACTCCAGTCCCTCACAGCCAGCAAAATGCCTCCAGTTTTAATTTGACCTCATCTGAAGTGATCGCCCAATTAATTCTCCTAATTTAACCCCCACCGATGCATCTTCTTTAACCACCAGCATCCAGACCGGTGTCGTTTCTATGAAGCTGGGTCTAATGGATTTCTAGAGGAAGGACTTACAAATCCCTTTTTCCTTTGTTCTGCTCCCTTGTCCCTAAGGGCAGTTTCCCACGGGGTCCTATTTCCTAACTCCTTGAAGAGCTGGAAGTTTGCTTTCTTAAAATGTGGCGTCCTAACTGTGCTTCTCGTGGGCTTCCAACTTGTGAAGAGAGTGAAGTGCACTAGAGCATGATGACTGCAGCCCATGGACTAGGGGCTTGGGGGATGGAAAGGGCCCCCGGGGTTTCGCTTTGCTCCTTTTGCTTCTAGAAAAGCCCCAACTGGCTCAATGCCCGCCTTCTGGCCCGGGGCAGCCGCAGGGGTGAAGTGGTAGCCGGAGGGTCCCTCTGCAGAGCCCTGATTTCCCTGAGAAGGGGGAAATTTTGTGGGGGATGGAGTGGTGTGTGAGGAGGAGGAGGGCAAGGAAGGCTAAAGGAGGTTCTTGACGGAAAGATTTTTATCCCCAGCGTGGTTTTGTCAGATTTTTTGGGCAGAACATCCAGGATTTTGGGGTTCTTTTGATGGAGGATGAGGCAAAAATCCACGTTGAGCCGTGGGAATGAGGGCGACCCCTGGGAAAACGGGAGGAGGGAAGTGGGGGTGGGGGTGGGTGTCGCTCGGCCCCTTCTCCACAGCGTGTTTTTGGGTGGAGGGTCCCCCATATGGGCCAGAAACCCCCCCAAAGGCCCAGTGCTGTCCCAGTAAAGCACTGGTTTTGCTGACGTCACAGGCCGTTGCCGGCCTCCCGCGTTCCACACAACATTCCGAGGCGGCGGTCGCTCGCTGGCCGTGGCTGTGGCAGCTTCCTACCGCTGTGGAGAGTGACATTCAGCAGTTGGATTGTTTTTTTGGGGAAACCCCCAAATTGTCCTGCCCGATGGGGCCCAAAAAGCCTCCAGTGGCCGAAGGGTAACGCTGGGGGTGGGAAGGGGCGGTGGAAGTTGGTGGCGGAAGACTGAGTGATGTTTTGCTGGGAAATAGGGACCGGTTTTGCCCCACCTCACCACGTTTTCCCTCTTTTTTAGCGTTTGTTGCGCCGTATCCATTCCCGACGTGCCTTCCTCCCCCTCCTCTTCCTCCCCCTTTCAGCCGCATCAATGTCGGGGAGCAGTTGCAGGCGGAGCTGCCTGCCCTGCGGGACAGATCCCTCTTGGAAGAGGAGGACGAAGGAGCCTCCCTGGTTTGGAAGCCCTGGGGTGACGTGGAAAGCAACCCCGAGCCGCAGGAGAAAGGTTTCTCTTCAGGCTTTTCTTATGGGAAAGGGGCAAATTCCACCTTTTCAGAGTTACTTGATAGGGCGTTTGGGTTCTCTCCCATCTTGTCTTGGCCGCGTAGCGTTGGAGGGAAGGAGATGGCTCGTTTTTGGGAGGAAAGTGGCTAGATAAGAGCCGATGGTGCTCTCGGGAGCATCTTCCACGAGAAAGGGGGGGGTTTGGCGGTCCCAGCTCATCTGCAGCCAGGGAGGAGTTTCTCTCTGGAGATCCCGCTCCCAAAGCTCTTGAGCGAGCCTTTTTTTTGTCCATCAGAAGACTTTTGGCCTCATCCAGAAGGAGGTAAAGCCGTTGGAGCGGGGCGGAGCTGGTTAGCGGGGAGGCTTTTAACCCAGAAAGCCCTATTTTCAATCCCCCGTTGGAATCCTGTCCTTAGGACCCTTCTCCCTGCTAAAAACCCAGCAGGAGAAGACATCATTGCCCTCCTTTGTAATGACAAGGGAGTCTTTAATATCCCTGGATTTCTGCCCATAGATCCAGAGGCAAACCGTGGCCCAGTGTGTTGACTCTTGTTACTTCTGGAGGAAGACAGTGCGATTTGGGTGCACCTGACCTCGCCTGCTGGAGAAAAGGGTCAAGAGAGTCCGGGATGAGGTGGAAAAAGCCAAAGGCGAGGTAAAAAAGCTGCTGGGGGGGTTTGTTTCCTGGACGAATCCATCTGCTCAAACGTTCCTTGCCAGGAAAGAGGGATTTGCTTCACGGAAAGAGATATTATTTTAATTTTTGGTGGGCGGGGGAAGGGGGTGGCTGTGTGGCTTCAGTGCGTGGGAATTGCACCTTTTCAGCCCCTTTGATAGATTTTGTGGAGGAAAGTGCTTTTCCGCTTGGGACAGTGGAAATAATACAGTTTTTCTTGCACCCCGTTGTGGCTTTGCACCCTGTTTTCCCATTGGTTTTTTTGGCTGTTTAGACTTTACCTGGGCTGATAAACCGGGTGAAATCCATGGCCAAAAAATCTTATTTTTCTGCCTTTTTGAGCCATTTCAAGTTATTTTGTCCCTGGTTTGCAGGCCGTCTGCCACCAGAAGAAGAGGCCACGTGCGACCCCCAAAGACAAGCCCCCGCCGGGGCGTCACCACCCGCAGCCCCACAGCGCCTGCGTCTCCTCCGGGGATGCCGGGACCTCCCTGTGCTGGGACTTGCCCTGAGGTGAGTGCGGAAGGTCAGCCCTCCCTTTTTCTTCCCCAAATGCCTCCTTTGGGTTCAGAAAAGCACCCTGGGGGAGGGTGGGGGGGGCGGGGGCAGAAGGGAAGGGCAGCTGGAGGATTGCCCTTGCCCAGGTGCCTCTTGGTGGTTTTATTTGACTTTCAACCCCCAACATTCTGTCTTTTTGGAGTCGGGGAGACCTTCCCTGGAGCCGTGAGGTTCAGAGCGGCCCCTCCTTGTGCAAAAGCCTCAGGTTTGCCCTTTTTGCCCAGGACAAACTCAAGTTCCATTGAGTTTTGTGTCCCGAGGCTTGCACACTCCAGTCCCTCACAGCCAGCAAAATGCCTCCAGTTTTAATTTGACCTCATTTGAAGTGATCGCCCAATTAATTCTCCTAATTTAACCCCCACCGATGCATCTTCTTTAACCACCAGCATCCAGACCGGTGTCGTTTCTATGAAGCTGGGTCTAATGGATTTCTAGAGGAAGGACTTACAAATCCCTTTTTCCTTTGTTCTGCTCCCTTGTCCCTAAGGGCAGTTTCCCCCGGGGTCCTATTTCCTAACTCCTTGAAGAGCTGGAAGTTTGCTTTCTTAAAATGTGGCGTCCTAACTGTGCTTCTCGTGGGCTTCCAACTTGTGAAGAGAGTGAACTGCACTAGAGCATGATGACTGCAGCCCATGGACTAGGGGATTGGGGGATGGAAAGGGCCCCCGGGGTTTCGCTTTGCTCCTTTTGCTTCTAGAAAAGCCCCAAATGGCTCAATCCCCGCCTTCTGCCCCGGGGCAGCCGCAGGGGTGAAGTGGTAGCCGGAGGGTCCATCTCCAGAGCCCTGATTTCCCTGAGAAGGGGGAAATTTTGTGGGGGATGGAGTGGTGTGTGAGGAGGAGGAGGGCAAGGAAGGCTAAAGGAGGTTCTTGACGGAAAGATTTTTATCCCCAGCGTGGTTTTGTCAGATTTTTTTGGCAGAACATCCAGGATTTTGGGGTTCTTTTGATGGAGGATGAGGTAAAAATCCACGTTGAGCCGTGGGAATGAGGGCGACCCCATGGAAAACGGGAGGAGGGAAGTGGGGGTGGGGGTGGGTGTCGCTCGGCCCCTTCTCCACAGCGTGTTTTTGGGTGGAGGGTCCCCCATATGGGCCAGAAACCCCCCCAAAGGCCCAGTGCTGTCCCAGTAAAGCACTGGTTTTGCTGACGTCACAGGTCGTTGCCGGCCTCCCGCGTTCCACACAACATTCCGAGGCGGCGGTCGCTCGCTGGCCGTGGCTGTGGCAGCTTCCTACCGCTGTGGAGAGTGACATTCAGCAGTTGGATTGTTTTTTTGGGGAAACCCCCAAATTGTCCTGCCCGATGGGGCCCAAAAAGCCTCCAGTGGCCGAAGGGTAACGCTGGGGGTGGGAAGGGGCGGTGGAAGTTGGTGGCGGAAGACTGAGTGATGTTTTGCTGGGCAATAGGGACCGGTTTTGCCCCACCTCACCACGTTTTCCCTCTTTTTTAGCGTTTGTTGCGCCGTATCCATTCCCGACGTGCCTTCCTCGCCCTCCTCTTCCTCCCCCTTTCAGCCGCATCAATGTCGGGGAGCAGTTGCAGGCGGAGCTGCCTGCCCTGCGGGACAGATCCCTCTTGGAAGAGGAGGACGAAGGAGCCTCCCTGGTTTGGAAGCCCTGGGGTGACGTGGAAAGCAACCCCGAGCCGCAGGAGGAAGGTTTCTCTTCAGGCTTTTCTTATGGGAAAGGGGCAAATTCCACCTTTTCAGAGTTACTTGATAGGGCGTTTGGGTTCTCTCCCGTCTTGTCTTGGCCCCGTAGCGTTGGAGGGAAGGAGATGGCTCGTTTTTGGGAGGAAAGTGGCTAGATAAGAGCCGATGGTGCTCTCGGGAGCATCTTCCACGAGAAAGGGGGGGTTTTGGCGGTCCCAGCTCATCTGCAGCCAGGGAGGAGTTTCTCTCTGGAGATCCCGCTCCCAAAGCTCTTGAAAGAGCCTTTTTTTTGTCCATCAGAAGACTTTTGGCCTCATCCAGAAGGAGGTAAAGCCGTTGGAGCGGGGCGGAGCTGGTTAGCGGGGAGGCTTTTAACCCAGAAAGCCCTATTTTCAATCCCCCGTTGGAATCCTGTCCTTAGGACCCTTCTCCCTGCTAAAAACCCAGCGGGAGAAGACATCATTGCCCTCCTTTGTAATGACAAGGGAGTCTTTAATATCCCTGGATTTCTGCCCATAGATCCAGAGGCAAACCGTGGCCCAGTGTGTTGACTCTTGTTACTTCTGGAGGAAGACAGTGCGATTTGGGTGCACCTGACCTCGCCTGCTGGAGAAAAGGGTCAAGAGAGTCCGGGATGAGGTGGAAAAAGCCAAAGGCGAGGTAAAAAAGCTGCTGGGGGGGTTTGTTTCCTGGACGAATCCATCTGCTCAAACGTTCCTTGCCAGGAAAGAGGGATTTGCTTCACGGAAAGAGATATTATTTTAATTTTTGGTGGGCGGGGGAAGGGGGTGGCTGTGTGGCTTCAGTGCGTGGGAATTGCACCTTTTCAGCCCCTTTGATAGATTTTGTGGAGGAAAGTGCTTTTCCGCTTGGGACAGTGGAAATAATACAGTTTTTCTTGCACCCCGTTGTGGCTTTGCACCCCGTTTTCCCATTGGTTTTTTTGGCTGTTTAGACTTTACCTGGGCTGATAAACCGGGTGAAATCCATGGCCAAAAAATCTTATTTTTCTGCCTTTTTGAGCCATTTCAAGTTATTTTGTCCCTGGTTTGCAGGCCGTCTGCCCCCAGAAGAAGAGGCCACGTGCGACCCCCAAAGACAAGCCCACGCCGGGGCGTCACCACCCGCAGCCCCACAGCGCCTGCGTCTCCTCCGGGGATGCCGGGACCTCCCTGTGCTGGGACTTGCCCTGAGGTGAGTGCGGAAGGTCAGCCCTCCCTTTTTCTTCCCCAAATGCCTCCTTTGGGTTCAGAAAAGCACCCTGGGGAGGGGGGGTGGGGGGCGGGGCGGGGGCAGAAGGGAAGGGCAGCTGGAGGATTGCCCTTGCCCAGGTGCCTCTTGGTGGTTTTATTTGACTTTCAACCCCCAACATTCTTTTTGGAGTCGGGGAGACCTTCCCTGGAGCCGTGAGGTTCAGAGCGGCCCCTCCTTGTGCAAAAGCCTCAGGTTTGCCCTTTTTGCCCAGGACAAACTCAAGTTCCATTGAGTTTTGTGTCCCGAGGCTTGCACACTCCAGTCCCTCACAGCCAGCAAAATGCCTCCAGTTTTAATTTGACCTCATTTGAAGTGATCGCCCAATTAATTCTCCTAATTTAACCCCCCCAAAATCCATCCTCTTTAACCACCAGCATCCAGACCGGTGTCGTTTCTATGAAGCTGGGTCTAATGGATTTCTAGAGGAAGGACTTACAAATCCCTTTTTCCTTTGTTCTGCTCCCTTGTCCCTAAGGGCAGTTTCCCCCGGGGTCCTATTTCCTAACTCCTTGAAGAGCTGGAAGTTTGCTTTCTTAAAATGTGGCGTCCTAACTGTGCTTCTCGTGGGCTTCCAACTTGTGAAGAGAGTGAACTGCACTAGAGCATGATGACTGCAGCCCATGGACTAGGGGATTGGGGGATGGAAAGGGCCCCCGGGGTTTCGCTTTGCTCCTTTTGCTTCTAGAAAAGCCCCAAATGGCTCAATCCCCGCCTTCTGCCCCGGGGCAGCCGCAGGGGTGAAGTGGTAGCCGGAGGGTCCATCTCCAGAGCCCTGATTTCCCTGAGAAGGGGGAAATTTTGTGGGGGATGGAGTGGTGTGTGAGGAGGAGGAGGGCAAGGAAGGCTAAAGGAGGTTCTTGACGGAAAGATTTTTATCCCCAGCGTGGTTTTGTCAGATTTTTTTGGCAGAACATCCAGGATTTTGGGGTTCTTTTGATGGAGGATGAGGTAAAAATCCACGTTGAGCCGTGGGAATGAGGGCGACCCCTGGGAAAACGGGAGGAGGGAACTGGGGGTGGGGGTGGGTGTCGCTCGGCCCCTTCTCCACAGCGTGTTTTTGGGTGGAGGGTCCCCCATATGGGCCAGAAACCCCCCCAAAGGCCCAGTGCTGTCCCAGTAAAGCACTGGTTTTGCTGACGTCACAGGTCGTTGCCGGCCTCCCGCGTTCCACACAACATTCCGAGGCGGCGGTCGCTCGCTGGCCGTGGCTGTGGCAGCTTCCTACCGCTGTGGAGAGTGACATTCAGCAGTTGGATTGTTTTTTTGGGGAAACCCCCAAATTGTCCTGCCCGATGGGGCCCAAAAAGCCTCCAGTGGCCGAAGGGTAACGCTGGGGGTGGGAAGGGGCGGTGGAAGTTGGTGGCGGAAGACTGAGTGATGTTTTGCTGGGCAATAGGGACCGGTTTTGCCCCACCTCACCACGTTTTCCCTCTTTTTTAGCGTTTGTTGCGCCGTATCCATTCCCGACGTGCCTTCCTCCCCCTCCTCTTCCTCCCCCTTTCAGCCGCATCAATGTCGGGGAGCAGTTGCAGGCGGAGCTGCCTGCCCTGCGGGACAGATCCCTCTTGGAAGAGGAGGACGAAGGAGCCTCCCTGGTTTGGAAGCCCTGGGGTGACGTGGAAAGCAACCCCGAGCCGCAGGAGGAAGGTTTCTCTTCAGGCTTTTCTTATGGGAAAGGGGCAAATTCCACCTTTTCAGAGTTACTTGATAGGGCGTTTGGGTTCTCTCCCGTCTTGTCTTGGCCCCGTAGCGTTGGAGGGAAGGAGATGGCTCGTTTTTGGGAGGAAAGTGGCTAGATAAGAGCCGATGGTGCTCTCGGGAGCATCTTCCACGAGAAAGGGGGGGTTTTGGCGGTCCCAGCTCATCTGCAGCCAGGGAGGAGTTTCTCTCTGGAGATCCCGCTCCCAAAGCTCTTGAAAGAGCCTTTTTTTTGTCCATCAGAAGACTTTTTGCCTCATCCAGAAGGAGGTAAAGCCGTTGGAGCGGGGCGGAGCTGGTTAGCGGGGAGGCTTTTAACCCAGAAAGCCCTATTTTCAATCCCCCGTTGGAATCCTGTCCTTAGGACCCTTCTTCCTGCTAAAACCCCAGCGGGAGAAGACATCATTGCCCTCCTTTGTAATGACAAGGGAGTCTTTAATATCCCTGGATTTCTCCCCATAGATCCAGAGGCAAACCGTGGCCCAGTGTGTTGACTCTTGTTACTTCTGGAGGAAGACAGTGCGATTTGGGTGCACCTGACCTCGCCTGCTGGAGAAAAGGGTCAAGAGAGTCCGGGATGAGGTGGAAAAAGCCAAAGGCGAGGTAAAAAAGCTGCTGGGGGGGGTTTGTTTCCTGGACGAATCCATCTGCTCAAACGTTCCTTGCCAGGAAAGAGGGATTTGCTTCACGGAAAGAGATATTATTTTAATTTTTGGTGGGCGGGGGAAGGGGGTGGCTGTGTGGCTTCAGTGCGTGGGAATTGCACCTTTTCAGCCCCTTTGATAGATTTTGTGGAGGAAAGTGCTTTTCCGCTTGGGACAGTGGAAATAATACAGTTTTTCTTGCACCCCGTTGTGGCTTTGCACCCCGTTTTCCCATTGGTTTTTTTGGCTGTTTAGACTTTACCTGGGCTGATAAACCGGGTGAAATCCATGGCCAAAAAATCTTATTTTTCTGCCTTTTTGAGCCATTTCAAGTTATTTTGTCCCTGGTTTGCAGGCCGTCTGCCCCCAGAAGAAGAGGCCACGTGCGACCCCCAAAGACAAGCCCACGCCGGGGCGTCACCACCCGCAGCCCCACAGCGCCTGCGTCTCCTCCGGGGATGCCGGGACCTCCCTGTGCTGGGACTTGCCCTGAGGTGAGTGCGGAAGGTCAGCCCTCCCTTTTTCTTCCCCAAATGCCTCCTTTGGGTTCAGAAAAGCACCCTGGGGAGGGGGGGTGGGGGGCGGGGCGGGGGCAGAAGGGAAGGGCAGCTGGAGGATTGCCCTTGCCCAGGTGCCTCTTGGTGGTTTTATTTGACTTTCAACCCCCAACATTCTTTTTGGAGTCGGGGAGACCTTCCCTGGAGCCGTGAGGTTCAGAGCGGCCCCTCCTTGTGCAAAAGCCTCAGGTTTGCCCTTTTTGCCCAGGACAAACTCAAGTTCCATTGAGTTTTGTGTCCCGAGGCTTGCACACTCCAGTCCCTCACAGCCAGCAAAATGCCTCCAGTTTTAATTTGACCTCATTTGAAGTGATCGCCCAATTAATTCTCCTAATTTAACCCCCCCAAAATCCATCCTCTTTAACCACCAGCATCCAGACCGGTGTCGTTTCTATGAAGCTGGGTCTAATGGATTTCTAGAGGAAGGACTTACAAATCCCTTTTTCCTTTGTTCTGCTCCCTTGTCCCTAAGGGCAGTTTCCCCCGGGGTCCTATTTCCTAACTCCTTGAAGAGCTGGAAGTTTGCTTTCTTAAAATGTGGCGTCCTAACTGTGCTTCTCGTGGGCTTCCAACTTGTGAAGAGAGTGAACTGCACTAGAGCATGATGACTGCAGCCCATGGACTAGGGGATTGGGGGATGGAAAGGGCCCCCGGGGTTTCGCTTTGCTCCTTTTGCTTCTAGAAAAGCCCCAAATGGCTCAATCCCCGCCTTCTGGCCCGGGGCAGCCGCAGGGGTGAAGTGGTAGCCGGAGGGTCCATCTCCAGAGCCCTGATTTCCCTGAGAAGGGGGAAATTTTGTGGGGGATGGAGTGGTGTGTGAGGAGGAGGAGGGCAAGGAAGGCTAAAGGAGGTTCTTGACGGAAAGATTTTTATCCCCAGCGTGGTTTTGTCAGATTTTTTTGGCAGAACATCCAGGATTTTGGGGTTCTTTTGATGGAGGATGAGGTAAAAATCCACGTTGAGCCGTGGGAATGAGGGCGACCCCTGGGAAAACGGGAGGAGGGAACTGGGGGTGGGGGTGGGTGTCGCTCGGCCCCTTCTCCACAGCGTGTTTTTGGGTGGAGGGTCCCCCATATGGGCCAGAAACCCCCCCAAAGGCCCAGTGCTGTCCCAGTAAAGCACTGGTTTTGCTGACGTCACAGGTCGTTGCCGGCCTCCCGCGTTCCACACAACATTCCGAGGCGGCGGTCGCTCGCTGGCCGTGGCTGTGGCAGCTTCCTACCGCTGTGGAGAGTGACATTCAGCAGTTGGATTGTTTTTTTGGGGAAACCCCCAAATTGTCCTGCCCGATGGGGCCCAAAAAGCCTCCAGTGGCCGAAGGGTAACGCTGGGGGTGGGAAGGGGCGGTGGAAGTTGGTGGCGGAAGACTGAGTGATGTTTTGCTGGGCAATAGGGACCGGTTTTGCCCCACCTCACCACGTTTTCCCTCTTTTTTAGCGTTTGTTGCGCCGTATCCATTCCCGACGTGCCTTCCTCCCCCTCCTCTTCCTCCCCCTTTCAGCCGCATCAATGTCGGGGAGCAGTTGCAGGCGGAGCTGCCTGCCCTGCGGGACAGATCCCTCTTGGAAGAGGAGGACGAAGGAGCCTCCCTGGTTTGGAAGCCCTGGGGTGACGTGGAAAGCAACCCCGAGCCGCAGGAGGAAGGTTTCTCTTCAGGCTTTTCTTATGGGAAAGGGGCAAATTCCACCTTTTCAGAGTTACTTGATAGGGCGTTTGGGTTCTCTCCCGTCTTGTCTTGGCCCCGTAGCGTTGGAGGGAAGGAGATGGCTCGTTTTTGGGAGGAAAGTGGCTAGATAAGAGCCGATGGTGCTCTCGGGAGCATCTTCCACGAGAAAGGGGGGGTTTTGGCGGTCCCAGCTCATCTGCAGCCAGGGAGGAGTTTCTCTCTGGAGATCCCGCTCCCAAAGCTCTTGAAAGAGCCTTTTTTTTGTCCATCAGAAGACTTTTTGCCTCATCCAGAAGGAGGTAAAGCCGTTGGAGCGGGGCGGAGCTGGTTAGCGGGGAGGCTTTTAACCCAGAAAGCCCTATTTTCAATCCCCCGTTGGAATCCTGTCCTTAGGACCCTTCTTCCTGCTAAAACCCCAGCGGGAGAAGACATCATTGCCCTCCTTTGTAATGACAAGGGAGTCTTTAATATCCCTGGATTTCTCCCCATAGATCCAGAGGCAAACCGTGGCCCAGTGTGTTGACTCTTGTTACTTCTGGAGGAAGACAGTGCGATTTGGGTGCACCTGACCTCGCCTGCTGGAGAAAAGGGTCAAGAGAGTCCGGGATGAGGTGGAAAAAGCCAAAGGCGAGGTAAAAAAGCTGCTGGGGGGGGTTTGTTTCCTGGACGAATCCATCTGCTCAAACGTTCCTTGCCAGGAAAGAGGGATTTGCTTCACGGAAAGAGATATTATTTTAATTTTTGGTGGGCGGGGGAAGGGGGTGGCTGTGTGGCTTCAGTGCGTGGGAATTGCACCTTTTCAGCCCCTTTGATAGATTTTGTGGAGGAAAGTGCTTTTCCGCTTGGGACAGTGGAAATAATACAGTTTTTCTTGCACCCCGTTGTGGCTTTGCACCCCGTTTTCCCATTGGTTTTTTTGGCTGTTTAGACTTTACCTGGGCTGATAAACCGGGTGAAATCCATGGCCAAAAAATCTTATTTTTCTGCCTTTTTGAGCCATTTCAAGTTATTTTGTCCCTGGTTTGCAGGCCGTCTGCCCCCAGAAGAAGAGGCCACGTGCGACCCCCAAAGACAAGCCCACGCCGGGGCGTCACCACCCGCAGCCCCACAGCGCCTGCGTCTCCTCCGGGGATGCCGGGACCTCCCTGTGCTGGGACTTGCCCTGAGGTGAGTGCGGAAGGTCAGCCCTCCCTTTTTCTTCCCCAAATGCCTCCTTTGGGTTCAGAAAAGCACCCTGGGGAGGGGGGGTGGGGGGCGGGGCGGGGGCAGAAGGGAAGGGCAGCTGGAGGATTGCCCTTGCCCAGGTGCCTCTTGGTGGTTTTATTTGACTTTCAACCCCCAACATTCTTTTTGGAGTCGGGGAGACCTTCCCTGGAGCCGTGAGGTTCAGAGCGGCCCCTCCTTGTGCAAAAGCCTCAGGTTTGCCCTTTTTGCCCAGGACAAACTCAAGTTCCATTGAGTTTTGTGTCCCGAGGCTTGCACACTCCAGTCCCTCACAGCCAGCAAAATGCCTCCAGTTTTAATTTGACCTCATTTGAAGTGATCGCCCAATTAATTCTCCTAATTTAACCCCCCCAAAATCCATCCTCTTTAACCACCAGCATCCAGACCGGTGTCGTTTCTATGAAGCTGGGTCTAATGGATTTCTAGAGGAAGGACTTACAAATCCCTTTTTCCTTTGTTCTGCTCCCTTGTCCCTAAGGGCAGTTTCCCCCGGGGTCCTATTTCCTAACTCCTTGAAGAGCTGGAAGTTTGCTTTCTTAAAATGTGGCGTCCTAACTGTGCTTCTCGTGGGCTTCCAACTTGTGAAGAGAGTGAACTGCACTAGAGCATGATGACTGCAGCCCATGGACTAGGGGATTGGGGGATGGAAAGGGCCCCCGGGGTTTCGCTTTGCTCCTTTTGCTTCTAGAAAAGCCCCAGATGGCTCAATGCCCGCCTTCTGGCCCGGGGCAGCCGCAGGGGTGAAGTGGTAGCCGGAGGGTCCCTCTGCAGAGCCCTGATTTCCCTGAGAAGGGGGAAATTTTGTGGGGGATGGAGTGGTGTGTGAGGAGGAGGAGGAGGGCAAGGAAGGCTAAAGGAGGGTCTTGGCGGAAAGATTTTTATCCCCAGCGTGGTTTTGTCAGATTTTGTGGGCAGAACCTCCAGGATTTTGGGGTTCTTTTGATGGAGGAGGAGGCAAAAATCCACTTTGAGCCGTGGGAATGAGGGCGACCCCTGGGAAAACGGGAGGAGGGAACTGGGGGTGGGGGTGGGTGTCGCTCGGCCCCTTCTCCACAGCGTGTTTTTGGGTGGAGGGTCCCCCATATGGGCCAGAAACCCCCCCAAAGGCCCAGTGCTGTCCCAGTAAAGCACTGGTTTTGCTGACGTCACAGGCCGTTGCCGGCCTCCCGCGTTCCACACAACATTCCGAGGCGGCGGTCGCTCGCTGGCCGCGGCTGTGGCAGCTTCCTACCACTGTGGAGAGTGACATTCAGCAGTTGGATTGTTTTTTTGGGGAAACCCCCAAATTGTCCTGCCCGATGGGGCCCAAAAAGCCTCCAGTGGCCGAAGGGTAACGCTGGGGGTGGGAAGGGGCGGTGGAAGTTGGTGGCGGAAGACTGAGTGATGTTTTGGTGGGAAATAGGGACCGGTTTTGCCCCAACTCACCACGTTTTCCCTCTTTTTTAGCGTTTGTTGCGCCGTATCCATTCCCGACGTGCCTTCCTCCCCCTCCTCTTCCTCCCCCTTTCAGCCGCATCAATGTCGGGGAGCAGTTGCAGGCGGAGCTGCCTGCCCTGCGGGACAGATCCCTCTTGGAAGAGGAGGACGAAGGAGCCTCCCTGGTTTGGAAGCCCTGGGGTGACACGGAAAGCAAGCCCGAGCCGCAGGAGAAAGGTTTCTCTTCAGGCTTTTCTTGTGGGAAATTCCACCTTTTCAGAGTTACTTGATAGGGCGTTTGGGTTCTCTCCCGTCTTGTCTTGGCCGCGTAGCGTTGGAGGGAAGAAGATGGCTCGTTTTTGGGAGGAAAGTGGCTAGATAAGAGCCGATGGTGCTCTCGGGAGCATCTTCCATGAGAAAGGGGGGTTTTGGCGGTCCCAGCTCATCTGCAGCCAGGGAGGAGTTTCTCTCTGGAGATCCCGCTCCAAAAGCTCTTGAGCGAGCCTTTTTTTTGTCCATCAGAAGACTTTTGGCCTCATCCAGAAGGAGGTAAAGCCGTTGGAGCGGGGTGGAGCTGGTTAGCAGGGAGGCTTTTAACCCAGAAAGCCCTATTTTCAATCCCCCGTTGGAATCCTGTCCTTAGGACCCTTCTTCCTGCTAAAAACCCAGCAGGAGAAGATATCATTGCCCTCCTTTGTAATGACAAGGGAGTCTTTAATATCCCTGGATTTCTCCCCATAGATCCAGAGGCAAACCGTGGCCCAGTGTGTTGACTCTTGTTACTTCTGGAGGAAGACAGTGCGATTTGGGTGCACCTGACCTCGCCTGCTGGAGAAAAGGGTCAAGAGAGTCCGGGATGAGGTGGAAAAAGCCAAAGGCGAGGTAAAAAATCTGCTGGGGGGGTTTGTTTCCTGGACGAATCCATCTGCTCAAACGTTCCTTGCCAGGAAAGAGGGATTTGCTTCACGGAAATAGATATTATTTTAATTTTTGGTGGGCGGGGGAAGGGGGTGGCTGTGTGGCTTCAGTGCATGGGAATTGCACCTTTTCAGCCCCTTTGATAGATTTTGTGGAGGAAAGTGCTTTTCCGCTTGGGACAGTGGAAATAATAGAGTTTTTCTTGCACCCCGTTGTGGCTTTGCACCCCGTTTTCCCATTGGTTTTTTGGCTGTTTACACTTTACCTGGGCTGATAAACCGGGTGAAATCCACGGCCAAAAAATCTTATTTTTCTGCCTTTTTGAGCCATTTCAAGTTATTTTGTCCCTGGTTTGCAGGCCGTCTGCCACCAGAAGAAGAGGCCACGTGCGACCCCCAAAGACAAGCCCACGCCGGGGCGTCACCACCCGCAGCCCCACAGCGCCTGCGTCTCCTCCGGGGATGCCGGGACCTCCCTGTGCTGGGACTTGCCCTGAGGTGAGTGCGGAAGGTCAGCCCTCCTTTTTTCTTCCCCAAATGCCTCCTTTGGGTTCAGAAAAGCACCCTGGGGGGGGGGGGTGGCGGGGGCAGAAGGGAAGGGCAGCTGGAGGATTGCCCTTGCCCAGGTGCCTCTTGGTGGTTTTATTTGACTTTCAACCCCCAACGTTCTGTCCTTTTGGAGTCGGGGAGACCTTCCGCGGAGCCGTGAGGTTCAGAGCGGCCCCTCCTTGTGCAAAAGCCTCAGGTTTGCCCTTTTTGCCCAGGACAAACTCAAGTTCCATTGAGTTTTGTGTCCCGAGGCTTGCCCGCTCCAGTCCCTCACAGCCAGCAAAATGCCTCCAGTTTTAATTTGACCTCATTTGAAGTGATCGCCCAATTAATTCTCCTAATTTAACCCCCACCGATCCATCTTCTTTAACCACCAGCATCCAGACCGGTGTCGTTTCTATGAAGCTGGGTCTAATGGATTTATGGAGGAAGGACTTACAAATCCCTTTTTCCTTTGTTCTGCTCCCTTGTCCCTAAGGGCAGTTTCCCACGGGGTCCTATTTCCTAACTCCTTGAAGAGCTGGAAGTTTGCTTTCTTAAAATGTGGCGTCCTAACTGTGCTTCTCGTGGGCTTCCAACTTGTGAAGAGAGTGAACTGCACTAGAGCATGATGACTGCAGCCCATGGACTAGGGGATTGGGGGATGGAAAGGGCCCCCGGGGTTTCGCTTTGCTCCTTTTGCTTCTAGAAAATCCCCAAATGGCTCAATCCCCGCCTTCTGGCCCGGGGCAGCCGCAGGGGTGAAGTGGTAGCCGGAGGGTCCCTCTGCAGAGCCATGATTTCCCTGAGAAGGGGGAAATTTTGTGGGGGATGGAGTGGTGTGTGAGGAGGAAGAGGAGGGCAAGGAAGGCTAAAGGAGGGTCTTGGCGGAAAGATTTTTATCCCCAGCGTGGTTTTGTCAGATTTTTTGGGCAGAACCTCCAGGATTTTGGGGTTCTTTTGATGGAGGATGAGGCAAAAATCCACGTTGAGCCGTGGGCATGAGGGCGACCCCTGGGAAAACGGGAGGAGGGAACTGGGGGTGGGGGTGGGTGTCGCTCGGCCCCTTCTCCACAGCGTGTTTTTGGGTGGAGGGTCCCCCATATGGGCCAGAAACCCCCCCAAAGGCCCAGTGCTGTCCCAGTAAAGCACTGGTTTTGCTGACGTCACAGGCCGTTGCCGGCCTCCCGCGTTCCACACAACATTCCGAGGCGGCGGTGGCTCGCTGGCCGTGGCTGTGGCAGCTTCCTACCGCTGTGGAGAGTGACATTCAGCAGTTGGATTGTTTTTTTGGGGAAACCCCCAAATTGTCCTGCCCGATGGGGCCCAAAAAGCCTCCAGTGGCCGAAGGGTAACGCTGGGGGTGGGAAGGGGCGGTGGATGTTGGTGGCGGAAGACTGAGTGATTTTTTGCTGGGCAATAGGGACCGGTTTTGCCCCACCTCACTACGTTTTCCCTCTTTTTTAGCGTTTATTGCGCCGTATCCATTCCCGACGTGCCTTCCTCCCCCTCCTCTTCCTCCCCCTTTCAGCCGCATCAATGTCGGGGAGCAGTTGCAGGCGGAGCTGCCTGCCCTGCGGGACAGATCCCTCTTGGAAGAGGAGGACGAAGGAGCCTCCCTGGTTTGGAAGCCCTGGGGTGACATGGAAAGCAAGCCCGAGCCGCAGGAGAAAGGTTTCTCTTCAGGCTTTTCTTGTGGGAAAGGGGCAAATTCCCCCTTTTCAGAGTTACTTGATAGGGCGTTTGGGTTCTCTCCCGTCTTGTCTTGGCCCCGTAGCGTTGGAGGGAAGGAGATGGCTCATTTTTGGGAGGAAGGTGGCTAGATAAGAGCCAATGGTGCTCTCGGGAGCATCTTCCATGAGAAAGGGGGGGGTTTGGCGGTCCCAGCTCATCTGCAGCCAGGGAGGAGTTTCTCTCTGGAGATCCCGCTCCCAAAGCTCTTGAAAGAGCCTTTTTTTTGTCCATCAGAAGACTTTTGGCCTCATCCAGAAGGAGGTAAAGCCGTTGGAGCGGGGCGGAGCTGGTTAGCGGGGAGGCTTTTAACCCAGAAAGCCCTATTTTCAATCCCCCGTTGGAATCCTGTCCTTAGGACCCTTCTTCCTGCTAAAAACCCAGCGGGACAAGACATCATTGCCCTCCTTTGTAATAACAAGGGAGTCTTTAATATCCCTGGATTTCTCCCTATAGATCCAGAGGAAAACCATGGCCCAGTGTGTTGACTCTTGTTACTTCTGGAGGAAGACAGTGCGATTTGGGTGCACCTGACCTCGCCTGCTGGAGAAAAGGGTCAAGAGAGTCCGGGATGAGGTGGAAAAAGCCAAAGGCGAGGTAAAAAAGCTGCTGGGGGGGGTTGTTTCCTGGACGAATCCATCTGCTCAAACGTTCCTTGCCAGGAAACAGGGATTTGCTTCACGGAAAGAGATATTATTTTAATTTTTGGTGGGCGGGGGAAGGGGGTGGCTGTGTGGCTTCAGTGCGTGGGAATTGCACCTTTTCAGCCCCTTTGATAGATTTTGTGGAGGAAAGTGCTTTTCCGCTTGGGACAGTGGAAATAATAGAGTTTTTCTTGCACCCCGTTGTGGCTTTGCACCCCGTTTTCCCATTGGTTTTTTGGCTGTTTACACTTTACCTGGGCTGATAAACCGGGTGAAATCCACGGCCAAAAAATCTTATTTTTCTGCCTTTTTGAGCCATTTCAAGTTATTTTGTCCCTGGTTTGCAGGCCGTCTGCCACCAGAAGAAGAGGCCACGTGCGACCGCCAAAGACAAGCCCACGCCGGGGCGTCACCACCCGCAGCCCCACAGCGCCTGCGTCTCCTCCGGGGATGCCGGGACCTCCCTGTGCTGGGACTTGCCCTGAGGTGAGTGCGGAAGGTCAGCCCTCCTTTTTTCTTCCCCAAATGCCTCCTTTGGGTTCAGAAAAGCACCCTGGGGGGGGGTGGCGGGGGCAGAAGGGAAGGGCAGCTGGAGGATTGCCCTTGCCCAGGTGCCTCTTGGTGGTTTTATTTGACTTTCAACCCCCAACGTTCTGTCTTTTTGGAGTCGGGGAGACCTTCCGTGGAGCCGTGAGGTTCAGAGCGGCCCCTCCTTGTGCAAAAGCCTCAGGTTTCCCCTTTTTGCCCAGGACAAACTCAAGTTCCATTGAGTTTTGTGGCCCGAGGCTTGCCCACTCCAGTCCCTCACAGCCAGCAAAATGCCTCCAGTTTTAATTTGACCTCATTTGAAGTGATCGCCCAATTAATTCTCCTAATTTAACCCCCACCGATCCATCTTCTTTAACCACCAGCATCCAGACCGGTGTCGTTTCTATGAAGCTGGGTCTAATGGATTTCTGGAGGAAGGACTTACAAATCCCTTTTTCCTTTGTTCTGCTCCCTTGTCCCTAAGGGCAGTTTCCCACGGGGTCCTATTTCCTAACTCCTTGAAGAGCTGGAAGTTTGCTTTCTTAAAATGTGGCGTCCTAACTGTGCTTCTCGTGGGCTTCCAACTTGTGAAGAGAGTGAACTGCACTAGAGCATGATGACTGCAGCCCATGGACTAGGGGCTTGGGGGATGGAAAGGGCCCCCGGGGTTTCGCTTTGCTCCTTTTGCTTCTAGAAAAGCCCCAAATGGCTCAATCCCCGCCTTCTGGCCCGGGGCAGCCGCAGGGGTGAAGTGGTAGCCGGAGGGTCCCTCTGCAGAGCCATGATTTCCCTGAGAAGGGGGAAATTTTGTGGGGGATGGAGTGGTGTGTGAGGAGGAAGAGGAGGGCAAGGAAGGCTAAAGGAGGGTCTTGGCGGAAAGATTTTTATCCCCAGCGTGGTTTTGTCAGATTTTTTGGGCAGAACCTCCAGGATTTTGGGGTTCTTTTGATGGAGGATGAGGCAAAAATCCACGTTGAGCCGTGGGAATGAGGGCGACCCCTGGGAAAACGGGAGGAGGGAACTGGGGGTGGGGGTGGGTGTCGCTCGGCCCCTTCTCCACAGCGTGTTTTTGGGTGGAGGGTCCCCCATATGGGCCAGAAACCCCCCCAAACGCCCAGTGCTGTCCCAGTAAAGCACTGGTTTTGCTGACGTCACAGGCCGTTGCCGGCCTCCCGCGTTCCACACAACATTCTGAGGCGGCGGTGGCTCGCTGGCCGTGGCTGTGGCAGCTTCCTACCGCTGTGGAGAGTGACATTCAGCAGTTGGATTGTTTTTTTGGGGAAACCGCCAAATTGTCCTGCCCGATGGGGCCCAAAAAGCCTCCAGTGGCCGAAGGGTAACGCTGGGGGTGGGAAGGGGCGGTGGAAGTTGGTGGCGGAAGACTGAGTGATGTTTTGCTGGGCAATAGGGACCGGTTTTGCCCCACCTCACCACGTTTTCCCTCTTTTTTAGCGTTTGTTGCGCCGTATCCATTCCCGACGTGCCTTCCTCCCCCTCCTCTTCCTCCCCCTTTCAGCCGCATCAATGTCGGGGAGCAGTTGCAGGCGGAGCTGCCTGCCCTGCGGGACAGATCCCTCTTGGAAGAGGAGGAGGAAGGAGCCTCCCTGGTTTGGAAGCCCTGGGGTGACATGGAAAGCAAGCCCGAGCCGCAGGAGAAAGGTTTCTCTTCAGGCTTTTCTTGTGGGAAAGGGGCAAATTCCCCCTTTTCAGAGTTACTTGATAGGGCGTTTGGGTTCTCTCCCGTCTTGTCTTGGCCCCGTAGCGTTGGAGGGAAGGAGATGGCTCGTTTTTGGGAGGAAAGTGGCTAGATAAGAGCCGATGGTGCTCTCGGGAGCATCTTCCATGAGAAAGGGGGGGTTTGGCGGTCCCAGCTCATCTGCAGCCAGGGAGGAGTTTCTCTCTGGAGATCCCGCTCCCAAAGCTCTTGAGCGAGCCTTTTTTTTGTCCATCAGAAGACTTTTGGCCTCATCCAGAAGGAGGTAAAGCCGTTGGAGCGGGGCGGAGCTGGTTAGCGGGGAGGCTTTTAACCCAGAAAGCCCTATTTTCAATCCCCCGTTGGAATCCTGTCCTTAGGACCCTTCTTCCTGCTAAAACCCCAGCGGGAGAAGATATCATTGCCCTCCTTTGTAATGACAAGGGAGTCTTTAATATCCCTGGATTTCTGCCCATAGATCCAGAGGCAAACCGTGGCCCAGTGTGTTGACTCTTGTTACTTCTGGAGGAAGACAGTGCGATTTGGGTGCACCTGACCTCGCCTGCTGGAGAAAAGGGTCAAGAGAGTCCGGGATGAGGTGGAAAAAGCCAAAGGCGAGGTAAAAAAGCTGCTGGGGGGGTTTGTTTCCTCGACGAATCCATCTGCTCAAACGTTCCTTGCCAGGAAAGAGGGATTTGCTTCACGGAAAGAGATATTATTTTAATTTTTGGTGGGCGGGGGAAGGGGGTGGCTGTGTGGCTTCAGTGCGTGGGAATTGCACCTTTTCAGCCCCTTTGATAGATTTTGTGGAGGAAAGTGCTTTTCCGCTTGGGACAGTGGAAATAATACAGTTTTTCTTGCACCCCGTTGTGGCTTTGCACCCCGTTTTCCCATTGGTTTTTTGGCTGTTTAGACTTTACCTGGGCTGATAAACCGGGTGAAATCCGTGGCCAAAAAATCTTATTTTTCTGCCTTTTTGAGCCATTTCAAGTTATTTTGTCCCTGGTTTGCAGGCCGTCTGCCCCCAGAAGAAGAGGCCACGTGCGACCCCCAAAGACAAGCCCCCGCCGGGGCGTCACCACCCGCAGCCCCACAGCGCCTGCGTCTCCTCCGGGGATGCCGGGACCTCCCTGTGCTGGGACTTGCCCTGAGGTGAGTGCGGAAGGTCAGCCCTCCCTTTTTCTTCCCCAAATGCCTCCTTTGGGTTCAGAAAAGCACCCTGGGGAGGGGGGGTGGGGGGCGGGGCGGGGGCAGAAGGGAAGGGCAGCTGGAGGATTGCCCTTGCCCAGGTGCCTCTTGGTGGTTTTATTTGACTTTCAACCCCCAACGTTCTGTCTTTTTGGAGTCGGGGAGACCTTCCGCGGAGCCGTGAGGTTCAGAGCGGCCCCTCCTTGTGCAAAAGCCTCAGGTTTCCCCTTTTTGCCCAGGACAAACTCAAGTTCCATTGAGTTTTGTGGCCCGAGGCTTGCCCACTCCAGTCCCTCACAGCCAGCAAAATGCCTCCAGTTTTAATTTGACCTCATTTGAAGTGATCGCCCAATTAATTCTCCTAATTTAACCCCCCCAAAATCCATCCTCTTTAACCACCAGCATCCAGACCGGTGTCGTTTCTATGAAGCTGGGTCTAATGGATTTCTGGAGGAAGGACTTACAAATCCCTTTTTCCTTTGTTCTGCTCCCTTGTCCCTAAGGGCAGTTTCCCCCGGGGTCCTATTTCCTAACTCCTTGAAGAGCTGGAAGTTTGCTTTCTTAAAATGTGGCGTCCTAACTGTGCTTCTCGTGGGCTTCCAACTTGTGAAGAGAGTGAACTGCACTAGAGCATGATGACTGCAGCCCATGGACTAGGGGCTTGGGGGATGGAAAGGGCCCCCGGGGTTTCGCTTTGCTCCTTTTGCTTCTAGAAAAGCCCCAGATGGCTCAATCCCCGCCTTCTGCCCCGGGGCAGCCGCAGGGGCGAAGTGGTAGCCGGAGGGTCCATCTCCAGAGCCCTGATTTCCCTGAGAAGGGGGAAATTTTGTGGGGGATGGAGTGGTGTGTGAGGAGGAAGAGGAGGGCAAGGAAGGCTAAAGGAGGGTCTTGGCGGAAAGATTTTTATCCCCAGCGTGGTTTTGTCAGATTTTGTGGGCAGAACATCCAGGCTTTTGGGGTTCTTTTGATGGAGGAGGAGGCAAAAATCCACGTTGAGCCGTGGGAATGAGGGCGACCCCTGGGAAAAGGGGAGGAGGGAACTGGGGGTGGGGGTGGGTGTCGCTCGGCCCCTTCTCCACAGCGTGTTTTTGGGTGGAGGGTCCCCCATATGGGCCAGAAACCCCCCCAAAGGCCCAGTGCTGTCCCAGTAAAGCACTGGTTTTGCTGACGTCACAGGCCGTTGCCGGCCTCCCGCGTTCCACACAACATTCCGAGGCGGCGGTGGCTCGCTGGCCGTGGCTGTGGCAGCTTCCTACCGCTGTGGAGAGTGACATTCAGCAGTTGGATTGTTTTTTTGGGGAAACCCCCAAATTGTCCTGCCCGATGGGGCCCAAAAAGCCTCCAGTGGCCGAAGGGTAACGCTGGGGGTGGGAAGGGGCGGTGGAAGTTGGTGGCGGAAGACTGAGTGATGTTTTGCTGGGCAATAGGGACCGGTTTTGCCCCACCTCACCACGTTTTCCCTCTTTTTTAGCATTTGTTGCGCCGTATCCATTCCCGACGTGCCTTCCTCGCCCTCCTCTTCCTCCCCCTTTCAGCCGCATCAATGTCGGGGAGCAGTTGCAGGCGGAGCTGCCTGCCCTGCGGGACAGATCCCTCTTGGAAGAGGAGGAGGAAGGAGCCTCCCTGGTTTGGAAGCCCTGGGGTGACGTGGAAAGCAAGCCCGAGCCGCAGGAGAAAGGTTTCTCTTCAGGCTTTTCTTGTGGGAAATTCCCCCTTTTCAGAGTTACTTGATAGGGCGTTTGGGTTCTCTCCCGTCTTGTCTTGGCCCCGTAGCGTTGGAGGGAAGGAGATGGCTCGTTTTTGGGAGGAAAGTGGCTAGATAAGAGCCGATGGTGCTCTCGGGAGCATCTTCCATGAGAAAGGGGGGGTTTGGCGGTCCCACCTCATCTGCAGCCAGGGAGGAGTTTCTCTCTGGAGATCCCGCTCCAAAAGCTCTTGAAAGAGCCTTTTTTTTGTCCATCAGAAGACTTTTTGCCTCATCCAGAAGGAGGTAAAGCCGTTGGAGCGGGGCGGAGCTGGTTAGCGGGGAGGCTTTTAACCCAGAAAGCCCTATTTTCAATCCCCCGTTGGAATCCTGTCCTTAGGACCCTTCTTCCTGCTAAAACCCCAGCGGGAGAAGACATCATTGCCCTCCTTTGTAATGACAAGGGAGTCTTTAATATCCCTGGATTTCTCCCCATAGATCCAGAGGCAAACCGTGGCCCAGTGTGTTGACTCTTGTTACTTCTGGAGGAAGACAGTGCGATTTGGGTGCACCTGACCTCGCCTGCTGGAGAAAAGGGTCAAGAGAGTCCGGGATGAGGTGGAAAAAGCCAAAGGCGAGGTAAAAAAGCTGCTGGGGGGGTTTGTTTCCTCGACGAATCCATCTGCTCAAACGTTCCTTGCCAGGAAAGAGGGATTTGCTTCACGGAAAGAGATATTATTTTAATTTTTGGTGGGCGGGGGAAGGGGGTGGCTGTGTGGCTTCAGTGCGTGGGAATTGCACCTTTTCAGCCCCTTTGATAGATTTTGTGGAGGAAAGTGCTTTTCCGCTTGGGACAGTGGAAATAATACAGTTTTTCTTGCACCCCGTTGTGGCTTTGCACCCTGTTTTCCCATTGGTTTTTTTGGCTGTTTAGACTTTACCTGGGCTGATAAACCGCGTGAAATCCATGGCCAAAAAATCTTATTTTTCTGCCTTTTTGAGCCATTTCAAGTTATTTTGTCCCTGGTTTGCAGGCCGTCTACCACCAGAAGAAGAGGCCACGTGCGACCCCCAAAGACAAGCCCACGCCGGGGCGTCACCACCCGCAGCCCCATAGCGCCTGCGTCTCCTCCGGGGATGCCGGGACCTCCCTGTGCTGGGACTTGCCCTGAGGTGAGTGCGGAAGGTCAGCCCTCCCTTTTTCTTCCCCAAATGCCTCCTTTGGGTTCAGAAAAGCACCCTGGGTGGGGGGGGTGGGGGCAGAAGGGAAGGGCAGCTGGAGGATTGCCCTTGCCCAGGTGCCTCTTGGTGGTTTTATTTGACTTTCAACCCCCAACATTCTGTCTTTTTGGAGTCGGGGAGACCTTCCGCGGAGCCGTGAGGTTCAGAGCGGCCCCTCCTTGTGCAAAAGCCTCAGGTTTGCCCTTTTTGCCCAGGACAAACTCAAGTTCCATTGAGTTTTGTGTCCCGAGGCTTGCACACTCCAGTCCCTCACAGCCAGCAAAATGCCTCCAGTTTTAATTTGACCTCATTTGAAGTGATCGCCCAATTAATTCTCCTAATTTAACCCCCCCAAAATCCATCCTCTTTAACCACCAGCATCCAGACCGGTGTCGTTTCTATGAAGCTGGGTCTAATGGATTTCTGGAGGAAGGACTTACAAATCCCTTTTTCCTTTGTTCTGCTCCCTTGTCCCTAAGGGCAGTTTCCCCCGGGGTCCTATTTCCTAACTCCTTGAAGAGCTGGGAGTTTGCTTTCTTAAAATGTGGCGTCCTAACTGTGCTTCTCGTGGGCTTCCAACTTGTGAAGAGAGTGAACTGCACTAGAGCATGATGACTGCAGCCCATGGACTAGGGGCTTGGGGGATGGAAAGGGCCCCCGGGGTTTCGCTTTGCTCCTTTTGCTTCTATAAAAGCCCCAAATGGCTTAATGCCCGCCTTCTGCCCCGGGGCAGCTGCAGGGGTGAAGTGGTAGCCAGAGGGTCCCTCTGCAGAGCCCTGATTTCCCTGAGAAGGGGGAAATTTTGTGGGGGATGGAGTGGTGTGTGAGGAGGAGGAGGAGGGCAAGGAAGGCTAAAGGAGGGTCTTGGCGGAAAGATTTTTATCCCCAGCGTGGTTTTGTCAGATTTTTTGGGCAGAACATCCAGGCTTTTGGGGTTCTTTTGATGGAGGAGGAGGCAAAAATCCACGTTGAGCCGTGGGAATGAGGGCGACCCCTGGGAAAAGGGGAGGAGGGAACTGGGGGTGGGGGTGGGTGTCGCTCGGCCCCTTCTCCACAGCGTGTTTTTGGGTGGAGGGTCCCCCATATGGGCCAGAAACCCCCCCAAAGGCCCAGTGCTGTCCCAGTAAAGCACTGGTTTTGCTGACGTCACAGGCCGTTGCCGGCCTCCCGCGTTCCACACAACATTCCGAGGCGGCGGTGGCTCGCTGGCCGTGGCTGTGGCAGCTTCCTACCGCTGTGGAGAGTGACATTCAGCAGTTGGATTGTTTTTTTGGGGAAACCCCCAAATTGTCCTGCCCGATGGGGCCCAAAAAGCCTCCAGTGGCCGAAGGGTAACGCTGGGGGTGGGAAGGGGCGGTGGAAGTTGGTGGCGGAAGACTGAGTGATGTTTTGCTGGGCAATAGGGACCGGTTTTGCCCCACCTCACCACGTTTTCCCTCTTTTGAAGCGTTTGTTGCGCCGTATCCATTCCCGACGTGCCTTCCTCCCCCTCCTCTTCCTCCCCCTTTCAGCCGCATCAATGTCGGGGAGCAGTTGCAGGCGGAGCGGCCTGCCCTGCGGGACAGATCCCTCTTGGAACAGGAGGACGAAGGAGCCTCCCTGGTTTGGAAGCCCTGGGGTGACGTGGAAAGCAAGCCCGAGCCGCAGGAGAAAGGTTTCTCTTCAGGCTTTTCTTGTGGGAAAGGGGCAAATTCCCCCTTTTCAGAGTTACTTGATAGGGCGTTTGGGTTCTCTCCCGTCTTGTCTTGGCCCCGTAGCGTTGGAGGGAAGGAGATGGCTCGTTTTTGGGAGGAAAGTGGCTAGATAAGAGCCGATGGTGCTCTCGGGAGCATCTTCCATGAGAAAGGGGGGGTTTGGCGGTCCCAGCTCATCTGCAGCCAGGGAGGAGTTTCTCTCTGGAGATCCCGCTCCCAAAGCTCTTGAAAGAGCCTTTTTTTTGTCCATCAGAAGACTTTTGGCCTCATCCAGAAGGAGGTAAAGCCGTTGGAGCGGGGCGGAGCTGGTTAGCGGGGAGGCTTTTAACCCAGAAAGCCCTATTTTCAATCCCCCGTTGGAATCCTGTCCTTAGGACCCTTCTTCCTGCTAAAACCCCAGCGGGAGAAGATATCATTGCCCTCCTTTGTAATGACAAGGGAGTCTTTAATATCCCTGGATTTCTCCCCATAGATCCAGAGGCAAACCGTGGCCCAGTGTGTTGACTCTTGTTACTTCTGGAGGAAGACAGTGCGATTTGGGTGCACCTGACCTCGCCTGCTGGAGAAAAGGGTCAAGAGAGTCCGGGATGAGGTGGAAAAAGCCAAAGGCGAGGTAAAAAAGCTGCTGGGGGGGTTTGTTTCCTGGACGAATCCATCTGCTCAAACGTTCCTTGCCAGGAAAGAGGGATTTGCTTCACGGAAAGAGATATTATTTTAATTTTTGGTGGGCGGGGGAAGGGGGTGGCTGTGTGGCTTCAGTGCGTGGGAATTGCATCTTTTCAGCCCCTTTGATAGATAATGTGGAGGAAAGTGCTTTTCCGCTTGGGACAGTGGAAATAATAGAGTTTTTCTTGCACCCCGTTGTGGCTTTGCACCCCGTTTTCCCATTGTTTTTTTGGCTGTTTAGACTTTACCTGGGCTGATAAACCGGGTGAAATCCGTGGCCAAAAAATCTTATTTTTCTGCCTTTTTGAGCCATTTCAAGTTATTTTGTCCCTGGTTTGCAGGCCGTCTACCACCAGAAGAAGAGGCCACGTGCGACCGCCAAAGACAAGCCCACGCCGGGGCGTCACCACCCGCAGCCCCACAGCGCCTGCGGCTCCTCCGGGGATGCCGGGACCTCCCTGTGCTGGGACTTGCCCTGAGGTGAGTGCGGAAGGTCAGCCCTCCCTTTTTCTTCCCCAAATGCCTCCTTTGGGTTCAGAAAAGCACCCTGGGGGGGGGGGGTGGCGGGGGCAGAAGGGAAGGGCAGCTGGAGGATTGCCCTTGCCCAGGTGCCTCTTGGTGGTTTTATTTGACTTTCAACCCCCAACGTTCTGTCTTTTTGGAGTCGGGGAGACCTTCCCCGGAGCCGTGAGGTTCAGAGCGGCCCCTCCTTGTGCAAAAGCCTCAGGTTTCCCCTTTTTGCCCAGGACAAACTCAAGTTCCATTGAGTTTTGTGGCCCGAGGCTTGCCCACTCCAGTCCCTCACAGCCAGCAAAATGCCTCCAGTTTTAATTTGACCTCATTTGAAGTGATTGCCCAATTAATTCTCCTAATTTAACCCCCCCAAAATCCATCCTCTTTAACCACCAACATCCAGACCGGTGTCGTTTCTATGAAGCTGGGTCTAATGGATTTCTAGAGGAAGGACTTACAAATCCCTTTTTCCTTTGTTCTGCTCCCTTGTCCCTAAGGGCAGTTTCCCACGGGGTCCTATTTCCTAACTCCTTGAAGAGCTGGAAGTTTGCTTTCTTAAAATGTGGCGTCCTAACTGTGCTTCTCGTGGGCTTCCAACTTGTGAAGAGAGTGAACTGCACTAGAGCATGATGACTGCAGCCCATGGACTAGGGGATTGGGGGATGGAAAGGGCCCCCGGGGTTTCGCTTTGCTCCTTTTGCTTCTAGAAAAGCCCCAGATGGCTCAATCCCCGCCTTCTGCCCCGGGGCAGCCGCAGGGGTGAAGTGGTAGCCAGAGGGTCCCTCTGCAGAGCCATGATTTCCCTGAGAAGGGGGAAATTTTGTGGGGGATGGAGTGGTGTGTGAGGAGGAGGAGGAGGGCAAGGAAGGCTAAAGGAGGGTCTTGGCGGAAAGATTTTTATCCCCAGCGTGGTTTTGTCAGATTTTGTGGGCAGAACATCCAGGATTTTGGGGTTCTTTTGATGGAGGAGGAGGCAAAAATCCACGTTGAGCCATGGGAATGAGGGCGACCCCATGGAAAACGAAAGGAGGGAACTGGGGGTGGGGGTGGGTGTCGCTCGGCCCCTTCTCCACAGCGTGTTTTTGGGTGGAGGGTCCCCCATATAGGCCAGAAACCCCCCCAAACGCCCAGTGCTGTCCCAGTAAAGCACTGGTTTTGCTGACGTCACAGGCCGTTGCCGGCCTCCCGCGTTCCACACAACATTCCGAGGCGGCGGTGGCTCGCTGGCCGTGGCTGTGGCAGCTTCCTACCGCTGTGGAGAGTGACATTCAGCAGTTGGATTGTTTTTTTTGGGAAACCCCCAAATTGTCCTGCCCGATGGGGCCCAAAAAGCCTCCAGTGGCCGAAGGGTAACACTGGGGGTGGGAAGGGGCGGTGGAAGTTGGTGGCGGAAGACTGAGTGATGTTTTGCTGGGCAATAGGGACCGGTTTTGCCCCAACTGACCACGTTTTCCCTCTTTTTTAGCGTTTGTTGCGCCGTATCCATTCCCGACGTGCCTTCCTCCCCCTCCTCTTCCTCCCCCTTTCAGCCGCATCAATGTCGGGGAGCAGTTGCAGGCGGAGCTGCCTGCCCTGCGGGACAGATCCCTCTTGGAAGAAGAGGACGAAGGAGCCTCCCTGGTTTGGAAGCCCTGGGGTGACATGGAAAGCAAGCCCGAGCCGCAGGAGAAAGGTTTCTCTTCAGGCTTTTCTTGTGGGAAAGGGGCAAATTCCCCCTTTTCAGAGTTACTTGATAGGGCGTTTGGGTTCTCTCCCGTCTTGTCTTGGCCCCGTAGCGTTGGAGGGAAGGAGATGGCTCGTTTTTGGGAGGAAAGTGGCTAGATAAGAGCCGATGGTGCTCTCGGGAGCATCTTCCATGAGAAAGGGGGGGTTTGGCGGTCCCAGCTCATCTGCAGCCAGGGAGGAGTTTCTCTCTGGAGATCCCGCTCCCAAAGCTCTTGAAAGAGCCTTTTTTTTGTCCATCAGAAGACTTTTGGCCTCATCCAGAAGGAGGTAAAGCCGTTGGAGCGGGGCGGAGCTGGTTAGCGGGGAGGCTTTTAACCCAGTGACGCGCGGAAACAAACCTTACAACTCGCAGAGAGTTATAAAGCAGGTATGTTTATTGCGGCGCCGGGTGCAAGGGGGATTTCTCCTCCAAACTTGCACACCGGTTTGTGAAACAAGCGTCTATTTATGGTGAAAAGCGTACATATTCATTAAGGTGGGCTGGGTTATTCTAATTAATTCTAAGAAAAGGCGTTACTATTGTAATTATTTCTAAGAACTCATTATCATAAGTCTCCTCCCCTTGCCGCATGCGCACTGCCGCCTGGTGGTCGTGGGCCGGGGTCTTCTGGAGGAAGGCTCGCAGTCTTCTTCACCGGGTACCTTCACCTTTGTCCCAGAAAGCTTGGGTTGGCCGGATCCCAAACCGCAAAACTAGTCCCGACCAGATGGACACCTTTCCCAGACAGTTGGGTCCCTCCTTAGCATGCAGGCTGCTCCCGCTATCTTACACACAAGGCCATTTCTTTATCTTGGAATGCTGGGCTCCGAGCTTTGTTCTTTCCCAGGCTGTACTAAATTCACACTAACAACCTTTAACCATTCCTTTTCTGAATCAAGTCCCCCCTTTTCTTTCACCTTTGTAAATTCTTTTACAATTACCTATAACACACTCTCCCTCTCCATCTGATTTCTAAAATACTTCCCTGATTCCACCCGTTCACGGAGCTGATGCTTCTTCCATTGAATGTATTCGTCTTTGGCCCCCCTGGTACAACACATAAGACATCTAATTAATGCACACACTAAAGTTCCTAACATAAGTATTGCTACTAGAAGGAGAAACAGTCGCTTAAGCCAAGCCAAGTTAGGTAACCACGAGGTTAACTTTTCCCAAAGGTCGGAAAACCCGAATGTGGTGTCATCTTGCGCAGTCAGATGCAAAATCTGAGTTTTAGCTATGAGATTTTGTAAGTCTTTCTCTATTCTTCCGTTTTAGTTTACATATGAGCAACAGCTTTGATTAATCACTGCACATAAGCCTCCCTCTTTCCAAGTTAATAAGTCTAATGCCATTCTATTTTGTCCCACCACATTTGCTAATGACTGGACTTCTTGTTGAAGTGCCTGTATAGCATCGATTGTAGATTTCTCAAGCACTTCTATAGTGGCCGATATGTTTACAATTGCTTTCTCCAATTCACTGACGCCCAGGAACGGTATAAGCCACCTTACAAAGCTATGGGATCTTGTTCCCCTCGTCACTAGAGGGTTTTCTACTCCCCGAATTCTCCTCCAAGGTGTTCTCAACATACCTGAGGGGATTTCAGACTGATTAAACACCGTATCCTGGCTAGTTAGATAGCCTATCGTGCAAGTTCCCTTCCATCCTGCGGGCAGCTGTTTTCTGCTATATCCATCTCCACACAACCACCAATACCCTTGAGGTAACTTACAGGGTCCAATAGTTGCTGTCAAATTCGCACCTAAAAACTTTCCTGCCTGATACCATCCATACTCCCACGAATATCCTTCTCCTTCAGAAACACCACTACTTTTATATGCAACTAGTTGGGTTTTGTCGCAAAAGTCAATATACGTTGCCTTTATCCCTGTTAGATCCCAATTCCCCACATCAACAGTTGTCTTATTAATCCAGAACTTGCTCCATCCCCAGGCTATTGTCTTATTCACCGGCCCCCTGTGTCTATATTCCCCGTGTTCCCAGGTACAATTGTTACTGCTAATTAATACCACAAGCTCTTCTTTCAATAGTTGTAAATCAAATCTGGGTCCTAAGGGGTAGACATTATCATCGTATTCACAATATCCATTCAACTCATTTCCCCCTTTTGCCCCAAATTTGGGCCAGGTTCCGTTGGCATAGTTCCAATTGCTTGCTGCCACCCCATATAGAGGTAATTTCATTTCTCCTTTAGGTAAGGTGATACATACCCAACAATCTGACAGATTAGTAGCTTTTACCAATGTTTCCAGACTTCGTGTATATGTATTCGTATCCCATGTCCCTCCCCCCGAAATACAAAGTCCCGGCATGTTGACGACTATCAAGGTTACTAATGTCCATCTTTTCGTTGGAGGCGAAGCTTCAGGGGTCCAGTCTGCGTTGATGTCCATTGGGGTTCTGGAGCTCTCTTGACACGAGTCCAATGGATCCAAGCGGCTTGTTCCTTAATCTTTATGGCCGTGTGAGTGGTCAGCAGTACCTGGAAGGGACCTTCCCACTTTGGCCTCAGTGGTGAATCTGTAAAAGACTTAACATATACATAATAACCACCATGGTTGAGCCGGGACCTGCTGGTCAAACTAAGGGGTAAGATGGGGCTACACAGGATATGGAAGAAGGGACAGGCAACCTGGGAAGAGTATAGGGATGTTGCCCGGCTGTGTAGGAATAAGGTCAGGGAGGCCAAGGCACAGCTAGAATTGGACTTGCCAAGGGACATAAAGAAAAACAAGAAAGGCTTCTACAAGTACATTAACCAGAAAAGGAAGGTTAAAGAAAATGTACCCCCCCTAATGAGCAGCAATGGGGAACTTGTATCAATGGAGGAAGAGAAGGCAGAAGTTCTCAATAATTTTTTTGCCTCAGTCTTCACTGGCAACCCCTCTCCTCCTAGCTCTTGTATTGATGGCCCACAAGTTGAGGATCCAGGTGACAAAGTCCATCCCACTATAACTGAAGGCATGGTACGTGATCACCTAAGGAATCTAAAGACATACAAGTCCATGGGACCTGATGAAATCCATCCCAGAGTCCTGAAGGAAGTGGCTGATGAAGTTGCAAAACCACTTTCCATGATATTCGAAAAGTCATGGCAGTCAGGTGAAGTCCCTGCAGACTGGAAGAAAGGAAACATCACACCCATTTTTAAAAAGGGAAGAAAGGAGGATCCTGGGAACTACCGACCTGTCAGCCTCACCTCTGTGCCTGGGAAGATCATGGAACAGATCCTTCTGGATGCCATGCTTGGGCACATGGAGGACAGGGGGATGATTCAGGACAGCCAACATGGCTTTACTAGGGGCAGGTCCTGCCTGACTAACCTAGTGGCCTTCTATGATAAAGTGACTAGGTCAGTAGACAAGGGGCGACCTATGGATGTAATCTATCTGGACTTCTGTAAGGCCTTTGACACAGTTCCTCACAACATTCTACTTGCCAAATTGGAGGGATACGGATTTGATGGGTGGACGGTTCGGTGGATAAGGAATTGGCTGAATGGTCGCACCCAGAGGGTGGTACTCAATGGCTTTAAGTCCAGATGGAGAGCAGTGACTAGTGGTCCGTCCTGGGACCAGTACTGTTTAACATTTTTATCAAAGACATAAACAGAGGGATTGAGAGCACCATCAGCAAGTTTGCAGATGACACCAAGCTGTGTGGTCTTGTCGATACACTGGAGGGACGGGATGTCATTCAGGGGGACCTGGACAGGCTGGAGAGGTGGGCCCAGATGAACCTCATGAGGTTCAACAAAAGCAAGTGCAGGATTCTGCACCTGGGAAGAAACAATCCTCAGTATAAATACAGACTGGGGGATGAGGTATTAGAAAGCAGCCCTGAGGAAAGGGACTTGGGGGTGCTGATGGACGAGAAGCTGGACGTGAGCAGGCAATGTGCTCTCGCAGCCCAAAAGGCCAATCACATCCTGGGCTGCATCAAAAGAAGTGTTGCCAGCAGATCCGGAGAGGTGATTCTGCCACTTTGCTCTGGTGAGACCTCCCCTGGAGTACTGTGTGCAGGTCTGGAGCCCTCAATATAGAAAGGACACGGACCTGATGGAGCGGGTCCAGAGGAGGGCCACCAAAATGATCAGGGGGTTGGAGCACCTCTCCTATGAGGACAGACTGAGGGAGCTGGGGTTGTTCAGCTTGGAGAAAAGGAGGCTCCGGGGAGACCTCATAGCGGCCTTCCAGTACCTGAGGGGGGCTACAGGAAGGCTGGGGAGGGTCTGTTTACAAAGGCCTGCAGCGACAGGACGAGGGGCAATGGTTTTAAGCTGGAGAAGGGGAGATTTAGATTGGATATTAGGAAAAAGTTCTTTACCATGAGGGTGGTGGAACACTGGAACAGGTTGCCCAGGGAGGTGGTTGAGGCCCCTTCCCTTGAGATATTCAAGGTGAAGCTCGACGAGGCCCTGGGCAACCTGGTCTAGTTGGGGGTGTCCCTGCTGACTGCGGGGAGGTCGGACTAGATGACCTTTGGAGGTCCCTTCTGGCCTGGACCAATCTATGAATCTATGAATCTATAATCCCCAGGTTCGATCTCGTGTACTGGTCCATCCAGCCCACGAGCTCTTGTTCCCAGAACCAGTTTTTCTACCTCTCGGAGCTGTTTTTGTAAATTTATCAGGTAATCTGTCAATATTTCATTCCCCAACTCTGTGGATATCCCATCCTGTACACTATATGGTCTCCCATACAGTATTTCAAAGGGGCTCAAACCTTCTTTGGTTCTGGGTTTTGTTCTTATCCTGAGAAGGGCTAATGGTAATGACTGAGGCCAGGCCAAGTTAGCTTCCTGGCCTAATTTCACAATCTGCGTTTTGATCAGGTGATTCATCTTTTCTACCTGACCACTCGATCGTGAGTTGTATGGGGTGTGAAGTTGCCAGTCTATACCCAATAATCTGCTTACTTTCGAAACAACCCTTGCAGTGAAATGAGATCCTCGGTCCGAGGAAATTACTGCGGGAACCCCAAATCTCGGTATAATTTCTTGCAACAATGCTTTGACCACTTCTCTTGTTTTATTGGTTCGGCAGGGAAATGCCTCTGGCCATCCTGAAAAGGTATCAGTTAGCACCAATAGGTATTGAAACCCCCCTTTTCTTGGAAGTTCTGAAAAATCAATTTGCCAATGTTGTCCCGGATAGTTTCCCTTCCCTATCTGGCCAAATTGGACTCTGGGGCCTGTCCTAGGGTTGTTCTGTAAACATACCTCACGCTGCTGAGTGACTTGTTTGACAGTGGCATATAGATTTCGAGCACATATTAGCCTATTCAGGTATCTGTAAAGTGCCTCTGTTCCCCAATGGGATTTTCTATGTTCTGCCATGACTACAGCCCATAGTAACGAGAAAGGCACTATTATTTTTCCCTGTGGGGTTTTGGCCCATTTCCCTTCAATTTTCCCATTTAAGTCTTTGATCAATTTGTGATCGTCCCTAGAATATTTAGGTTCGTCGTCAATTTGTATCTTACCATCTGGGACCAAGGATTGTATCTCCGCATTACCCATTTCTGCTGCCCTTTTGGCTTCTCGGTCCGCCAGTGCGTTGCCCAGTTCCATAGCGGTGTTCCCTTTTTGCTGGGCTTTGCAGTGCATGATAGCCACTTTGGCAGGCAGTAATACTGCATCTAAGAGCTTGAGAATTTCTTCAGCATGTTTGATGTGTTTCCCTTGTGTAGATAAGAGTCCTCTTTCTCTCCAGTCCGCCCCGTGAGCATGCACCACCCCAAAAGCATATTTAGAGTCTGTCCAGATATTTATCCGTTTTCCTTTGGCCAATTCCAGCGCTCGGGTTAGTGCTATTATCTCAGCCTTTTGGGCTGATGTATTTGGGGCCAGGGCCTTGGATTCTATTACCTTCTCTGTGGTGGTTACCGCATAGCCAGCTTTGCGTATCCCCTGTTGAATGAAGCTGCTCCCGTCGGTGAACCAGGAATCCTCTGCATCCTCCAATGGTTCCTCTTTCAGGTCTGGTCGGCTGGAGTACACCGCCTCGATTGTTTCCAAGCAGTCATGGGTCACTGATTCTCCTTCGGTTCCGCTGAGGAAAGAGGCTGGATTGACAATATTAGTTACCGTTATTTCTACATCATCTTGCTCTATCAGGATAGCCTGATACTTAAGAAACCTCTGAGGTGAAAGCCAATGCCCCCCTTTTACTTCCAGTACTGCTGAGACGGTGTGTGAAACCATAACTGTGATTTTCTGGCCTAGGGTGAACTTACGGGCCTCTTGGATGTTTATTACCACTGCTGCCACCGCTCGGAGACAGCTAGGCCACCCTTTACTTACTCCGTCGAGCTGTTTGGAGAAGTATGCCACCGCCCTTCGATAGGGTCCCAAATTCTGAGCTAGGACTCCTAAGGCCATTCCTTGCTTCTCATAGGAAAACAACCAGAAAGGTTTAGTAGTGTCAGGTAATCCCAGGGCAGGTGCTTCCATTAACCTCTTTTTTAACTGATGAAAGGCTCTGTCTGCTTCCTTATTCCACACAATATTCTTTGAGTTAGATTTTAATAACTCGTATAGAGGTTTTACCAAGAGTCCGTAGTTATATATCCAGAGACGACACCATCCTGTCATTCCTAGAAAGGTCCGAAGTTCCTTAGGCGTCTGTGGTCGAGGTGTCTGGCAGATGGCCTCTTTCCTCTCCTTCCCCAGTGTCCGTTGGCCTGCGGTTATTTCATATCCCAGATAAGTCACTTGCTGCTGGGCTATCTGTGCCTTCTGTGGAGAAACTTTATAGCCATTAAGTCCAAGAAAATTTAGCAGGCTCACAGTCCATTCTAGGCATGTTTCTCTGGTGTCAGTGGCGAGTAATATATCGTCCACATACTGCAAAACCACTCCTGACCCAAGCGGGCGTTTCCACTGCTCCAAATCTTTAGCTAGCTGATTTCCAAAAAGTGTTGGGCTATTTTTAAAGCCCTGTGGTAGCACAGTCCATGTAAGCTGTGTTTTCCTCCCAGATTCTGGGTTTTCCCATTCGAATGCAAATAAAAGCTGGCTCTCTGGGCTCAAAGGCACGCAGAAAAAGGCATCCTTTAGGTCCAAAACGGTAAACCATGCCAATTCAGGTACCAGTTTAGTTAGAAGAGTGTATGGATTTGCTACCACCGGATGTAAATCCTCAACGATTCTGTTGATAGCTCTGAGGTCCTGCACTATGCGATAGCTACCATCCGGCTTCTTGACAGGTAATATCGGAGTGTTATACTCTGATTCACATTCTTTCAGCAGCCCATACTCGATAAACCGGTCTATAGTTGGTCGGATCCCCTCCCTGTCCTCTATCCTAAGGGGATACTGTTTGACTCTCACCGGTCGTGCTCCTTGTTGAGGCTTTATCACTATTGGGGAGGCATTTTTTGCTCTCCCCGGCACTCCCGAGGCCCATACCCCCGGATAAATTTGGGCTTTAATCTCCTCAGGCACTCCTGTAGAAATGGGAGTTCCTATTAGGGCCAAACTTAGTATTTCAATTAGTTGATCTTCTCTTATCCGAAGTTCCATTTTCCCTTTTTTGAATTTAATTTCTGCTCCCAATTGTTCTAATAAATCTCGCCCTAGCAGGGGTTTCGGGGAATTTGGCAGATATAAAAATTTATGTATCCCCAATTGTTTTCCCAATTTGAACTTAAGAGGTTTGAGAAAATATGCCTTCTCACTCTGGCCAGTGGCTCCCCTTACTGTTATAAAATCAGTATCAAGAGGGGTCAGAGCTTGATTTAAAACCGAATACGTTGCTCCTGTATCCACCAAAAATTCTATTTCTTGTTGCTTTTTCCCTAGCCTTAGGGTAACCAGCGGATCCGCTAGGGTAGATTCCCCCGGTCCCCATCAATCTTCTTTAAAATGGGCCTGAATTTTCTCTTTTCGTCTTTTTGGACACTCATTCTTCCAGTGCCCCCTCTGCTTACACCATGCGCAGTGATCTCTTTCTAATGGTTTCCTAAAGTTCCCAGTTTTTATTTCCCCCCCGCCATGTATTGCTGCCACCAGTGCCCGTCGGTCCCTTCTCCTATCCTCCTCCTCTCGGTTGTTAAATACTCTCCATGCCTCATCTAACAGAGTCTCTAGATTCCTGCTGTCAGTTGTTCTCAGTTTTTGCAGCTTCCTCCGGATATCATTAGCAGACTGTCCTAAAAAGAGAGACACTAACTGCTGGATTCCTATCTCTGATCCAGGGTCCAAGGGGGTGTAGCGTCTCATTGCATCTCGTAATTTATCCAAAAACTCCGAGGGACTCTCCTTCGGCCCTTGTCTTACAGCATACAGCATCGACCAGTTAATAGCTTTCGGGATAGCCCTCTCCATCCCCCTTATAACCCAATCTCTATAACTTTGTAGTGCTTCTGAGTGAATGCTCCTATTTGGGTCCCAACGAGGGTCCTGCAAGGGGAAGTACTCTTTAATGTCTCTTCCTGAATCTTTCAGGTGGTCCGTGGCTATATCTTGAGCAGCTTTCAAAACCAGTTGTTTCTCGGTTTCTGTCAGGTGATCTAATAATAACTGGACATCACTCCAGTCAGGATTGTGCTGCTTTACCAGAAACTGAAAATGTTTAGTAACCCCTACGGGATCATTCCGATAATTCTTTGCCACGCTTTTCCAGGTTTCTAAATCAAATGAGGAAAAAGGGACTTTTATCAATACAGGTAGTCCTTCCGGACCCACAGCTTCCCTTAAGGGTGCTTGAATCACTATTCGCTCTGTTCCCTTCCGAGTACGGGACGATACCGGGCTGTCAGGTGGGGTTTTGGAATCGGTTTCAGTTTCTCCGTCTCCTTGGGAAGCCTTTACCCCCCCCCAACGGTCTCCTATTGCCTTAACCGGTGGTAAGTAAGTTTCAAGAAAATCGTCTTCTTTAGAATCCCGAATCTTTTCAGGCTTTGTGCATCTCTGCCCTATGCTACAGGCCGAACAACATCTTTTTATATTGGTTTTCATTTCTTCCCTTTTTTCTTTCTCTAAGGCTAATACCATCGGGTCTTGTGGAGGTAACAGCCCGCAGTCCCGTTGGTACTCTGGGTGGTTCCAAAGGGTGAAAAACATGTCCGCATATATGACTTCATCCCACTTTCCTTCCCTCCTAAGGAACAGCATTAATTGTAATATAGTGTTGTAATTAAGAGTCCCGTTAAAGGGCCATTTCTCTTGATCATCTAACTTGTAAAGGGGCCACCACTGATTACAGTATTTAATTAAGGTTTTCTTGTTCACGCTGCCACCTGGTGAGCCTCCGATCTCCTTCCAGTGTGCTAAAATACACCCTAGGGGACTCCTTTTCAGTGTCTCACTTCCTTGATTATTGCCCATTTTATGTTCCCTTACCCCCTTAGTTCAGAGGTGACCCTGATCTCCGTGTGTCACTTGGGTGTTACCCCTGTTCCCCTCCCGGGAAACGGTACAGCTATATCCCTGCCGCTACCTTTATCTCCAGGGGTAGGCTATGTCTCCACAGATTACTTGTTCCAACTCTCCCGCCCGCTCGATCTTCTCCCACTCAGTCCAGCTACCACACTGTGAACACCAAAAATCGTCCTCCTGATCTACCCAAGCCTCTGTATTACAAGCAAAGCACTTTAAGACAAAAATAGGATCACAAACGTTATCTGAATGTCCAGGACAATGCCACGCAATATTCTCAATATTAGGTTCACACAATGCTTCTTTACAGTCTGTCATACGCTTCGTTCGTCTCCGGCCGCTCTCCTCGCGGAGAACACGGAACCGCGGATCGGAACTCCGCACTCGCTCCGCAGCAGTGCCGCGTCTCAATCACTCATTTCACTCATACAACAATTTCCACCTTATGTCAGACAATAACACGGTAGCGGAAATAGCGGAAATAGCGGTACCTTATGACAAATACAACAAGTAGCCAGCAGTATTGCAATTCCACATACTAACACAAAAACCCGAAACCGAGGGATCCCACACCAACCATTAGCCCAAGCTTGAGCATACCCCGGGGCGAGTACACCAACTCTTTACCACGCGTAGGACGTCTCCTCACGACTTACAGGTCCCCCCCTTAAGAAACCCTGAACATACCTGGTCCGCAGGAGATGGTCCTTGTCTGTCCCCGCGGTGATCTGGATGAGTTGGGGAGTCCTTCCGAGAAATCTCGGGGGCGCCCAGAAGAGTCCCGTCCTCAGCAGGTCCCGCAGCCGGACAGAGAGGGTCCCATCTGGGGTGCCAAATTGACGCGCGGAAACAAACCTTACAACTCGCAGAGAGTTATAAAGCAGGTCTGTTTATTGCGGCGCCGGGTGCAAGGGGGATTTCTCCTCCAAACTTGCACACCGGTTTGTGAAACAAGCGTCTATTTATGGTGAAAAGCGTACATATTCATTAAGGTGGGCTGGGTTATTCTAATTAATTCTAAGAAAAGGCGTTACTATTGTAATTATTTCTAAGAACTCATTATCATAAATCTCCTCCCCTTGCCGCATGCGCACTGCCGCCTGGTGGTCGTGGGCCGGGGTCTTCTGGAGGAAGGCTCGCAGTCTTCTTCACCGGGTACCTTCACCTTTGTCCCAGAAAGTTTGGGTTGGCCGGATCCCAAACCGCAGAACTAGTCCCGACCAGATGGACACCTTTCCCAGACAGTTGGGTCCCTCCTTAGCATGCAGGCTGCTCCCGCTATCTTATACACAAGGCCATTTCTTTATCTTGGAATGCTGGGCTCCGAGCTCTGTTCTTTCCCAGGCTGTACTAAATTCACACTAACAACCTTTAACCATTCGTTTTCTGAATCAAGTCCCCCCTTTTCTTTCACCTTTGTAAATTCTTTTACAATTGCCTATAACACACTCTCCCTCTCCATCTGATTTCTAAAATACTTCCCTGATTCCACCCGTTCACGGAGCTGGTGCTTCTTCCATTGAATGTATTCGTCTTTGGCCCCCCTGGTACAACACATAAGACATCTAATTAATGCACACACTAAAGTTCCTAACATAAGTATTGCTACTAGAAGGAGAAACAGTCGCTTAAGCCAAGCCAAGTTAGGTAACCACGAGGTTAACTTTTCCCAAAGGTCGGAAAACCCGAATGTGGTGTCATCTTGCGCAGTCAGATGCAAAATCTGAGTTTTAGCTATGAGATTTTGTAAGTCTTTCTCTATTCTTCCGTTTTGGTTTACATATGAGCAACAGCTTTGATTAATCACTGCACATAAGCCTCCCTCTTTCCAAGTTAATAAGTCTAATGCCATTCTGTTTTGTCCCGCCACATTTGCTAATGACTGGACTTCTTGTTGAAGTGCCCGTATAGCATCGATTGTAGATTTCTCAAGCACTTCTATAGTGGCCGATATGTTTACAATTGCTTTCTCCAATTCACTGACTCCAATTCGTTTTCTGAATCACAACCCCCTCTATGATGTCACAACCCCAATCTTTGACGTCACAACCCAACTCTGTGAAATCACAAACCCCACTAGGACTTCACAACCGCACTCTATGAAAACACAACGCCCTTCTATAGCGTCACAATGCTACCTCTATGACATCACAGTCCCACTCTATGACATCACAACCCGACTCTGTGACATCACAACCACACTCTATGACGTCACAACCGCACCATATGACGTCACGACCCTACCTCTATGACATCAGAAACCACTCTGTGACATCACCAACCCCACTATGACATCACGACCACACTGTGAAGTCACAACGCCCTTCTATGACGTCACAACCCTACCTCTATGACATCACAACCCTCCCTCTATGACATCACAACCAGACTCTGTGACATCACAAACACCACTATGACATCACAACCCCACTCTATGATGTCACAACCCCAATCTATGACGTCACAAACCACTCTGTGACATCACAAACCCCACCATGGTGTCACAACCCAACTCTGTGAAATCACCACGCCCCTTTATGACGTCACAACCCTACCTCTATGACATCACAATCCCACTCTATGACGTCAGAACCCGACTCGGTCTGGATGCTGGTGGTTAAAGAAGATGGATCGGTGGGGGTTAAAGTAGGAGAATTAATTGGGCGATCACTTCAAATGAGGTCAAATTAAAACTGGAGGCATTTTGCTGGCTGTGAGGGACTGGAGTGGGCAAGCCTCGGGCCACAAAACTCAATGGAACTTGAGTTTGTCCTGGGCAAAAAGGGGAAACCTGAGGCTTTTGCACAAGGAGGGGCCGCTCTGAACCTCACGGCTCCGGGGAAGGTCTCCCCGACTCCAAAAAGACAGAACGTTGGGGGTTGAAAGTCAAATAAAACCACCAAGAGGCACCTGGGCAAGGGCAATCCTCCAGCTGCCCTTCCCTTCTGCCCCCGCCCCACCACCCCCTCCCCCAGGGTGCTTTTCTGAACCCAAAGGAGGTATTTGGGGAAGAAAAAGGGAGGGCTGACCTTCCGCACTCACCTCAGGGCAAGTCCCAGCACAGGGAGGTCCCGGCATCCCCGGAGGAGCCGCAGGCGCTGTGGGGCTGCGGGTGGTGACGCCCCGGCGTGGGCTTGTCTTTGGGGGTCGCACGTGGCCTCTTCTTCTGCTGGCAGACGGCCTGCAAACCAGGGACAAAATAACTTGAAATGGCTCAAAAAGGCAGAAAAATAAGATTTTTTGGCCGTGGATTTCACGCGGTTTATCAGCCCAGGTAAAGTCTAAACAGCCAAAAAACCAATGGGAAAACAGGGTGCAAAGCCACAACGGGGTGCAAGAAAAACTCTATTATTTCCACTGTCCCAAGCGGAAAAGCACTTTCCTCCACAAAATCTATCAAAGGGGCTGAAAAGGTGCAATTCCCACGCACTGAAGCCACACAGCCACCCCCTTCCCCCGCCCACCAAAAATTAAAATAATATCTCTTTCCGTGAAGCAAATCCCTCTTTCCTGGCAAGGAACGTTTGAGCAGATGGATTCGTCCAGGAAACAAACCCCCCCAGCAGCTTTTTTACCTCGCCTTTGGCTTTTTCCACCTCATCCCGGACTCTCTTGACCCTTTTCTCCAGCAGGCGAGGTCAGGTGCACCCAAATCGCACTTTCTTCCTCCAGAAGTAACAAGAGTCAACACACTGGGCCACGGTTTGCCTCTGGATCTATAGGGAGAAATCCAGGGATATTAAAGACTCCCTTGTCATTACAAAGGAGGGCAATGATGTCTTCTCCCGCTGGGTTTTGAGCAGGAAGAAGGGTCCTAAGGACAGGATTCCAACGGGGGATTGAAAATAGGGCTTTCTGGGTTAAAAGCCTCCCCGCTAACCAGCTCCGCCCCGCTCCAACGGCTTTACCTCCTTCTGGATGAGGCCAAAAGTCTTCTGATGGACAAAAAAAAGGCCCTTTCAAGAGCTTTGGGAACGGGATCTCCAGAGAGAAACTCCTCCCTGGCTGCAGATGAGCTGGGACCGCCAAACCACCCCCTTTCTCATGGAAGATGCTCCCGATGGGCCCCATCGGGCCCATCGGGCCTCCATTGGGCCCCATCGGGCAGGACAATTTGGGGGTTTCCCCAAAAAAACAATCCAACTGCTGAATGTCACTCTCCACAGCGGTAGGAAGCTGCCACAGCCACGGCCAGCGAGCGACCGCCGCCTCGGAATGTTGTGTGGAACGCGGGAGGCCGGCAACGGCCTGTGACGTCAGCAAAACCAGTGCTTTACTGGGACAGCACTGGGCCTTTGGGGGGGTTTCTGGCCCATATGGGGGACCCTCCACCCAAAAACACGCTGTGGAGAAGGGGCCGAGCGACACCCACCCCCACCCCCAGTTCCCTCCTCCCGTTTTTCCAGCGGTCGCCCTCATTCCCACGGCTGAACGTGGATTTTTGCCTCATCCTCCATCAAAAGAACCCCAAAATCCTGGATGTTCTGCCCAAAAATTCTATGACATCAGAAGCCCCGATGATGTCACAAACCTATCTCTATGACATCACAATCTCCGATGATGTCACAACCCCCTCTATGACGTCACAACCCCACTGTATGACACCATAACCCCCTCTATGACATCAAAACCCCACTCTATGACATCACAAACCACTCTGTGACGTCACAAACCCCACTATGATGTCACAACCACACTCTGTGAAATCACAACGCCCTTCTATGACGTCACAACCCTACCTCTATGACATCACAACCCTCCCTCTATGACATCACAGTCCCCCTCTATGACATCACAACCCGACTCTATGACATCACAACTGCACTCGATGACGTCACAACCGCAACCTATGACGTCACAACCCCCTCTATGATATCACAACCCTACCTCTATGACATCGGAAACCACTCTGTGACATCACAAACCCCACTATGATGTCACAACCCAACTTTGTAAAATCACAACGCCCTTCTATGACGTCACAACCCTACCTCTATGACATCACAACCCAACTCTGTGACATCATAACCCCCTCTATGACATCACAATCCCACTCTATGACATCACAACCCGACTTTGTGACATCACAAACCCCACTATGACATCACAACCCAACACTGTGAAATCACAACGCGACTCTGTGACATCACAACCACACTCTATGACATCACAACCCCACTCTATGACGTCACAAACACTACCTCTATGACATCACAACCCCACTCTATGACATCACAACCCCATCTATGACATTAGAACCTCAATCTATGACATCACAACCCGACTCGGTGACATCATAACCCCAATCTATGACATCACAATCCCACTCTATGACGCAACAACCCGACTCTGTGACATGACAAACCCCACTATGACGTCACAACCGCACTCTATGACCTCGCAACCCCCTATATGACATCATAAACCCCACTATGACGTCACAACCCAACTCTGTGAAATCACAACGCTCCTCTATGACGTTACAACCCTAACTCTATGACATCACAAACCACTCTGTGACATCACAAACCCCACTATGACATCACAAACCTACGCTTTGACATCATAACCCCCTCTATGACATCACAACCCCACTCTATGAAATCACAAACCACTCTGTGAAATCACAAAGCCCACTATGGCGTCACAACCCAACTCTGTGACATCACAAACCCCACTGTGATGCCACAAACGCACTCTATGACGTCACAACCCCCTCTATGACATCACAACCACACTCTATGACATCACAAACCACTCTGTGACAACACAAACCCCACTATGATGTCACAACCCAACTCTTTGAAATCACAATGCCTTTCTATGACGTCACACCCTACCTCTATGACATCACAAACCCACTCTATGACATCATAACGCCTCTATGACATCACAATCCCACTCTATGACGTCACAACACGACTCTGTGACATCACAAACCCCGCTATGATGTCACAACCACACTCTATGAAATGAAACGCCCTTCCATGACGTCACAACCCTACCTCTATGACATCACAATCCCCCTCTATGACATCACAACGCGGTTCTGTGACATCACAACCACACTCTATGACGTCACAACGCTACTTCTATGACATTACAACCCCACTCTATGACATCACAAACCAGTCTGTGACATCACAAACCCCAGTATGACGTCACAACCGCAGTCTATGACGTCACAACCCCACTCTATGACATCATAACCCCTCTATGACATCACAATCCCAGTCTATGACGTCACAACCCGACTCTGTGACATCACAAACCCCACTATGACGTCACAACCGCACTCTATGACCTCGCAACCCCCACTATGACATCATAACCCCCACTATGACGTCACAACCCAACTCTGTGAAATCACAATGCTCCTCTATGATGTTACAACCCTAACTCTATGACATCACAAACCACTCTGTGACATCACAAACCCCACTATGACATCACAACCCTACGCTTTGACATCACAACCCTAACTCTATTACATCACAAACCCCACTATGACAACACAACCCTACGCTTTGACACCATAACCCCCTCTATGACATCACAACCCCACTCTATGACGTCACAAACCACTCTGTGACAACACAAACTCCACTATGATGTCACAACCCAACTCTTTGAAATCACAATGCCTTTCTATGACATCACAACCCTACCTCTATGACATCACAATCCCCCTCTATGACATCACAACGCGGTTCTGTGACATCACAGCCACACTCTATGACGTCACAACCCCACTCTATGACGTCACAACGCTACTTCTATGACATTACAACCCCACTCTATGACATCACAAACCAGTCTGTGACATCACAAACCCCACTATGACGCCACAACCGCAGTCTATGACGTCACATCCACCTCTATGACGTCACAAACCACTCTATGACATCACAAACCCCACTGTGACGTCACAACCCCACTCTATGACATCACAACCGCACTCTATGACGTCACATCCACCTCTATGATATCACAACCCTACTCTATGACATCATAACCCCTCTATGACATCACAATCCCAGTCTATGACGTCACAACCCGACTCTGTGACATCACAAAGCCCACTATGACATCACAACCCGACTCTAGGACATCACAACCCCCTCTATGAAATCATAACCCCATCTATGACATCACAATCCCAGATGACGTCACAGCCCCCATGACGTCACAACCACACTCTATGATGTCACAACCCTACCTCTATGACACCACAACCCTCCGTCTATGACATCACAAACCACTCTGTGACATCACAACCCTACGCTTTGACATCATAACCCCCTCTATGACATCACAACCCCACTCTATGACATCACAAACCACTCTGTGACATCACAAAACCCACTATGGCATCACAACCCAACTCCGTGAAATCACAACGCCCCTCTATGACTTCACAACCCTACCTCTATGACGTCACAACCCCACTCTATGACATCATAACCTCTATATGACATCACAATCCCACTCTATGATCTCACAACCCGACTCTCTGACATCACAAACCCCACTGTGACGCCACAAACACACTCTATGACGTCACAACCCCCTCTATGATATAACCCCTCTATGACATCACAATCCCCGATGACGTCACAACCCAACTCTGTGAAATCACAACCCCCTCTATGACATTGTAACCCCACTCTATGACATCAGAATCCCACTCTATGACGTCACAACCCGACTCTGTGACATCACAAACCCCACTATGACGTCACAACCGCACTCTATGATGTCACAAACCCATCTATGATGTCACAACCCTACTCTATGATGTCATCACCCCACTCTATGACATCACAACCCCAACCTATGATGTCACAACACCCATGACCTCACAAACCCCCACAACCCCACTATGACATCACAACCCCTCTACATCACAACCACACCCTGTGACATCACAAACCAAACCTATGACGTCATAACCCTCCCTGTATGACATCACAACGCTTATATGACGTCACTACCCTCTCTTTAGGACACCACAACCCCCCTCTATGACGTCACACCCCAAACCTCTAACCTCACAACCCCAACTTGTGACAACACAACACCCTCTATGACATCACAGCCCTCCCTCTATGACATTGGGCAACGAAACAACCCCCCCCAGCAGCTGTTTTACCTCGCCTTTGGCTTTTTCCACCTCATCCCGGACTCTCTTGACCCTTTTCTCCAGCAGGCGAGGTCAGGTGCACCCAAATTGCACTGTCTTCCTCCAGAAGTAACAATAGTCAACACATTGGGCCACGGTTTGCCTCTGGATCTATGGGGAGAAATCCAGGGATATTAAAGACTCCCTTGTCATTACAAAGGAGGGCAATGGTGTCTTCTCCCGCTGGGTTTTTAGCAGGAAGAAGGGTCCTAAGGACAGGATTCCAACGGGGGATTGAAAATAGGGCTTTCTGGTGAATCAGAAAATGAATGGTTAAAGGTTGTTAGTGTGAATTTAGTACAGCCTGGGAAAGAACAAAGCTCGGAGCCCAGCATTCCAAGATAAAGAAATGGCCTTGTGTATAAGATAGCGGGAGCAGCCTGCATGCTAAGGAGGGACCCAACTGTCTGGGAAAGGTGTCCATCTGGTCGGGACTAGTTTTGCGGTTTGGGATCCGGCCAACCCAAGCTTTCTGGGACAAAGGTGAAGGTACCCGGTGAAGAAGACTGCGAGCCTTCCTCCAGAAGACCCCGGCCCACGACCACCAGGCGGCAGTGCGCATGCGGCAAGGGGAGGAGATTTATGATAATGAGTTCTTAGAAATAATTACAATAGTAACGCCTTTTCTTAGAATTAATTAGAATAACCCAGCCCACCTTAATGAATATGTACGCTTTTCACCATAAATAGACGCTTGTTTCACAAACCGGTGTGCAAGTTTGGAGGAGAAATCCCCCTTGCACCCGGCGCCGCAATAAACACACCTGCTTTATAACTCTCTGCGAGTTGTAAGGTTTGTTTCCGCGCGTCAATTTGTCACCCCAGATGGGACCCCCTCTGTCCGGCTGCGGGACCTGCTGAGGACGGGACTCCTCTGGGCGCCCCCGAGATTTCTCGGAAGGACTCCCCAACTCATCCAGATCACCGCGGGGACAGACAAGGACCATCTCCTGCGGACCAGGTATGTTCAGGGTTTCTTAAGGGGGGGACCTGTAAGTCGTGAGGAGACGTCCTACGCGTGGTAAAGAGTCGGTGTACTCGCCCCGGGGTATGCTCAAGCTTGGGCTAATGGTTGGTGTGGGATCCCTCGGTTTCGGGTTTTTGTGTTAGTATGTAGAATTGCAATACTGCTGGCTACTTGTTGTATTTGTCATAAGGTACCGCTATTACCGCTATTTCCGCTATCGTGTTATTGTCTGACATAAGGTGGAAATTGTTGTATGAGTGAACTGAGTGATTGAGACGCGGCACTGCTGCGGAGCGAGTGCGGAGTTCCGATCCGCGGTTCCGTGTTCTCCGCGAGGAGAGCGGCCGGAGACGAACGAAGCGTATGACAGACTGTGAACCTAATACTGAGAATATTGCGTGGCATTGTCCTGGACATTCAGATAACATTTGTGATCCTATTTTTGTCTTAAAGTGCTTTGCTTGTAATACAGAGGCTTGGGTAGATCAGGAGGACGATTTTTGGTGTTCACAGTGTGGTAGCTGGACTGAGTGGGAGAAGATCGAGCGGGCGGGAGAGTTGGAACAAGTAATCTGTGGAGACATAGCCTACCCCTGGAGATAAAGGTAGCGGCAGGGATATAGCTGTACTGTTTCCCGGGAGGGGAACAGGGGTAACACCCAAGTGACACACGGAGATCAGGGTCACCTCTGAACTAAGGGGGTAAGGAGGACATAAAATGGGCAATAATCAAGGAAGTGAGATACTGAAAAGGAGTCCCCTAGGGTGTATTTTAGCACACTGGAAGGAGATCGGAGGCTCACCAGGTGGCAGCGTGAACAAGAAAACCTTAATTAAATACTGTAATCAGTGGTGGCCCCTTTACAAGTTAGATGATCAAGAGAAATGGCCCTTTAACGGGACTCTTAATTACAACACTATATTACAATTAATGCTGTTCCTTAGGAGGGAAGGAAAGTGGGATGAAGTCATATATGCGGACATGTTTTTCACCCTTTGGAACCACCCAGAGTACCAACGGGACTGCGGGCTGTTACCTCCACAAGACCCGATGGTATTAGCCTTAGAGAAAGAAAAAAGGGAAGAAATGAAAACCAATATAAAAAGATGTTGTTCGGCCTGTAGCATAGGGCAGAGATGCACAAAGCCTGAAAAGATTCGGGATTCTAAAGAAGACGATTTTCTTGAAACTTACTTACCACCGGTTAAGGCAATAGGAGACCGTTGGGGGGGGGTAAAGGCTTCCCAAGGAGACGGAGAAACTGAAACCGATTCCAAAACCCCACCTGACAGCCCGGTATCGTCCCGTACTCGGAAGGGAACAGAGCGAATAGTGATTCAAGCACCCTTAAGGGAAGCTGTGGGTCCGGAAGGACTACCTGTATTGATAAAAGTCCCTTTTTCCTCATTTGATTTAGAAACCTGGAAAAGCGTGGCAAAGAATTATCGGAATGATCCCGTAGGGGTTACTAAACATTTTCAGTTTCTGGTAAAGCAGCACAATCCTGACTGGAGTGATGTCCAGTTATTATTAGATCACCTGACAGAAACCGAGAAACAACTGGTTTTGAAAGCTGCTCAAGATATAGCCACGGACCACCTGAAAGATTCAGGAAGAGACATTAAAGAGTACTTCCCCTTGCAGGACCCTCGTTGGGACCCAAATAGGAGCATTCACTCAGAAGCACTACAAAGTTATAGAGATTGGGTTATAAGGGGGATGGAGAGGGCTATCCCGAAAGCTATTAACTGGTCGATGCTGTATGCTGTAAGACAAGGGCCGAAGGAGAGTCCCTCGGAGTTTTTGGATAAATTACGAGATGCAATGAGACGCTACACCCCCTTGGACCCTGGATCAGAGATAGGAATCCAGCAGTTAGTGTCTCTCTTTTTAGGACAGTCTGCTAATGATATCCGGAGGAAGCTGCAAAAACTGAGAACAACTGACAGCAGGAATCTAGAGACTCTGTTAGATGAGGCATGGAGAGTATTTAACAACCGAGAGGAGGAGGATAGGAGAAGGGACCGACGGGCACTGGTGGCAGCAATACATGGCGGGGGGGAAATAAAAACTGGGAACTTTAGGAAACCATTAGAAAGAGATCAATGCGCATGGTGTAAGCAGAGGGGGCACTGGAAGAATGAGTGTCCAAAAAGACGAAAAGAGAAAATTCAGGCCCATTTTAAAGAAGATTGATGGGGACCGGGGGAATCTACCCTAGCGGATCCGCTGGTTACCCTAAGGCTAGGGAAAAAGCAACAAGAAATAGAATTTTTGGTGGATACAGGAGCAACGTATTCGGTTTTAAATCAAGCTCTGACCCCTCTTGATACTGATTTTATAACAGTAAGGGGAGCCACTGGCCAGAGTGAGAAGGCATATTTTCTCAAACCTCTTAAGTTCAAATTGGGAAAACAATTGGGGATACATAAATTTTTATATCTGCCAAATTCCCCGAAACCCCTGCTAGGGCGAGATTTATTAGAACAATTGGGAGCAGAAATTAAATTCAAAAAAGGGAAAATGGAACTTCGGATAAGAGAAGATCAACTAATTGAAATACTAAGTTTGGCCCTAATAGGAACTCCCATTTCTACAGGAGTGCCTGAGGAGATTAAAGCCCAAATTTATCCGGGGGTATGGGCCTCGGGAGTGCCGGGGAGAGCAAAAAATGCCTCCCCAATAGTGATAAAGCCTCAACAAGGAGCACGACCGGTGAGAGTCAAACAGTATCCCCTTAGGATAGAGGACAGGGAGGGGATCCGACCAACTATAGACCGGTTTATCGAGTATGGGCTGCTGAAAGAATGTGAATCAGAGTATAACACTCCAATATTACCTGTCAAGAAGCCGGATGGTAGCTATCGCATAGTGCAGGACCTCAGAGCTATCAACAGAATCGTTGAGGATTTACATCCGGTGGTAGCAAATCCATACACTCTTCTAACTAAACTGGTACCTGAATTGGCATGGTTTACCGTTTTGGACCTAAAGGATGCCTTTTTCTGCGTGCCTTTGAGCCCAGAGAGCCAGCTTTTATTTGCATTCGAATGGGAAAACCCAGAATCTGGGAGGAAAACACAGCTTACATGGACTGTGCTACCACAGGGCTTTAAAAATAGCCCAACACTTTTTGGAAATCAGCTAGCTAAAGATTTGGAGCAGTGGAAACGCCCGCTTGGGTCAGGAGTGGTTTTGCAGTATGTGGACGATATATTACTCGCCACTGACACCAGAGAAACATGCCTAGAATGGACTGTGAGCCTGCTAAATTTTCTTGGACTTAATGGCTATAAAGTTTCTCCACAGAAGGCACAGATAGCCCAGCAGCAAGTGACCTATCTGGGATATGAAATAACCGCAGGCCAACGGACACTGGGGAAGGAGAGGAAAGAGGCCATCTGCCAGACACCTCGACCACAGACGCCTAAGGAACTTCGGACCTTTCTAGGAATGACAGGATGGTGTCGTCTCTGGATATATAACTACGGACTCTTGGTAAAACCTCTATACGAGTTATTAAAATCTAACTCAAAGAATATTGTGTGGAATAAGGAAGCAGACAGAGCCTTTCATCAGTTAAAAAAGAGGTTAATGGAAGCACCTGCCCTGGGATTACCTGACACTACTAAACCTTTCTGGTTGTTTTCCTATGAGAAGCAAGGAATGGCCTTAGGAGTCCTAGCTCAGAATTTGGGACCCTATCGAAGGGCGGTGGCATACTTCTCCAAACAGCTCGACGGAGTAAGTAAAGGGTGGCCTAGCTGTCTCCGAGCGGTGGCAGCAGTGGTAATAAACATCCAAGAGGCCCGTAAGTTCACCCTAGGCCAGAAAATCACAGTTATGGTTTCACACACCGTCTCAGCAGTACTGGAAGTAAAAGGGGGGCATTGGCTTTCACCTCAGAGGTTTCTTAAGTACCAGGCTATCCTGATAGAGCAAGATGATGTAGAAATAACAGTAACTAATGTTGTCAATCCAGCCTCTTTCCTCAGCGGAACCGAAGGAGAATCAGTTACCCATGACTGCTTGGAAACAATCGAGGCGGTGTACTCCAGTCGACCAGACCTGAAAGAAGAACCATTGGAGGATGCAGAGGATTCCTGGTTCACCGACGGGAGCAGCTTCATTCAACAGGGGATACGCAAAGCTGGCTATGCGGTAACCACCACAGAGAAGGTAATAGAATCCAAAGCCCTGGCCCCAAATACATCAGCCCAAAAGGCTGAGATAATAGCACTAACCCGAGCGCTGGAATTGGCCAAAGGAAAACGGATAAATATCTGGACAGACTCTAAATATGCTTTTGGGGTGGTGCATGCTCACGGGGCGGACTGGAGAGAAAGAGGACTCTTATCTACACAAGGGAAACACATCAAACATGCTGAAGAAATTCTCAAGCTCTTAGATGCAGTATTACTGCCTGCCAAAGTGGCTATCATGCACTGCAAAGCCCACCAAAAAGGGAACACCGCTATGGAACTGGGCAACGCACTGGCGGACCGAGAAGCCAAAAGGGCAGCAGAAATGGGTAATGCGGAGATACAATCCTTGGTCCCAGATGGTAAAATACAAATTGACGACGAACCTAAATATTCTAGGGACGAACACAAATTGATCAAAGACTTAAATGGGAAAATTGAAGGGAAATGGGCCAAAACCCCACAGGGAAAAATAATAGTGCCTTTCTCGTTACTATGGGCTGTAGTCATGGCAGAACATAGAAAATCCCATTGGGGAACAGAGGCACTTTACAGATACCTGAATAGGCTAATATGTGCTCGAAATCTATATGCCACTGTCAAACAAGTCACTCAGCAGCGTGAGGTATGTTTACAGAACAACCCTAGGACAGGCCCCAGAGTCCAATTTGGCCAGATAGGGAAGGGAAACTATCCGGGACAACAATGGCAAATTGATTTTTCAGAACTTCCAAGAAAAGGGGTGTTTCGATACCTATTGGTGCTAACTGATACCTTTTCAGGATGGCCAGAGGCATTTCCCTGCCGAACCAATAAAACAAGAGAAGTGGTCAAAGCATTGTTGCAAGAAATTATACCGAGATTTGGGGTTCCCGCAGTAATTTCCTCGGACCGAGGATCTCATTTCACTGCAAGGGTTGTTTCAAAAGTAAGCAGATTATTGGGTATAGACTGGCAACTTCACACCCCATACAACCCACGATCGAGTGGTCAGGTAGAAAAGATGAATCACTTGATCAAAACGCAGATTGTGGAACTAGGCCAGGAAGCTAACTTGGCCTGGCCTCAGTCATTACCATTAGCCCTTCTCAGGATAAGAACAAAACCCAGAACCAAAGAAGGATTGAGCCCCTTTGAAATACTGTATGGGAGACCATATAGTGTACAGGATGGGATATCCACAGAGTTGGGGAATGAAATATTGACAGATTACCTGATAAATTTACAAAAACAGCTCCGAGAGGTAGAAAAACTGGTTCTGGGAACAAGAGCTCGTGGGCTGGATGGACCAGTACACGAGATCGAACCTGGAGATTATGTATATGTTAAATCTTTTACAGATTCACCACTGAAGCCAAAGTGGGAAGGTCCCTTCCAGGTACTGCTGACCACTCACACAGCCATAAAGATTAAGGAACAAGCCGCTTGGATCCATTGGACTCGCGTCAAGAGAGCTCCAGAACCCCATGGACATCAACGCAGACCGGACCCCTGAAGCTTCGCCTCCAACGAAAAGATGGACATCAGTAACCTTGATAGTCGTCAACATGCCGGGACTTTGTATTTCGGGGGGAGGGACATGGGATACGAATACATATACACGAAGTCTGGAAACATTGGTAAAAGCTACTAATCTGTCAGATTGTTGGGTATGTACCACCTTACCTAAAGGAGAAATGAAATTACCTCTATATGGGGTGGCAGCAAGCAATTGGAACTATGCCAACGGAACCTGGCCCAAATTTTGGGCAAAAGGGGGAAATGAGTTGAATGGATATTGTGAATACGATGATAATGTCTACCCCTTAGGACCCAGATTTGATTTACAACTATTGAAAGAAGAGCTTGTGGTATTAATTAGCAGTAACAATTGTACCTGGGAACACGGGGAATATAGACACAGGGGGCCGGTGAATAAGACAATAGCCTGGGGATGGAGCAAGTTCTGGATTAATAAGACAACTGTTGATGTGGGGAATTGGGATCTAACAGGGATAAAGGCAACGTATATTGACTTTTGCGACAAAACCCAACTAGTTGCATATAAAAGTAGTGGTGTTTCTGAAGGAGAAGGATATTCGTGGGAGTATGGATGGTATCAGGCAGGAAAGTTTTTAGGTGCGAATTTGACAGCAACTATGGGACCCTGTAAGTTACCTCAAGGGTATTGGTGGTTGTGTGGAGATGGATATAGCAGAAAACAGCTGCCCGCAGGATGGAAGGGAACCTGCACGATAGGCTAACTAACTAGCCAGGATACGGTGTTTAATCAGTCTGAAATCCCCTCAGGTATGTTGAGAACACCCTGGAGGAGAATTCGGGGAGTAGAAAAACCTCTAGTGACGAGGGGAACAAGATCCCATAGCTTTGTAAGGTGGCTTATACCGTTCCTGGGCGTCAGTGAATTGGAGAAAGCAATTGTAAACATATCGGCCACTATAGAAGTGCTTGAAAAATCTACAATCGATGCTATACGGGCACTTCAACAAGAAGTCCAGTCATTAGCAAATGTGGTGGGACAAAACAGAATGGCATTAGACTTATTAACTTGGAAAGAGGGAGGCTTATGTGCAGTGATTAATCAAAGCTGTTGCTCATATGTAAACCAAAACGGAAGAATAGAGAAAGACTTACAAAATCTCATAGCTAAAACTCAGATTTTGCATCTGACTGCGCAAGATGACACCACATTCGGGTTTTCCGACCTTTGGGAAAAGTTAACCTCGTGGTTACCTAACTTGGCTTGGCTTAAGCGACTGTTTCTCCTTCTAGTAGCAATACTTATGTTAGGAACTTTAGTGTGTGCATTAATTAGATGTCTTATGTGTTGTACCAGGGGGGCCAAAGACGAATACATTCAATGGAAGAAGCACCAGCTCCGTGAACGGGTGGAATCAGGGAAGTATTTTAGAAATCAGATGGAGAGGGAGAGTGTGTTATAGGCAATTGTAAAAGAATTTACAAAGGTGAAAGAAAAGGGGGGACTTGATTCAGAAAACGAATGGTTAAAGGTTGTTAGTGTGAATTTAGTACAGCCTGGGAAAGAACAAAGCTCGGAGCCCAGCATTCCAAGATAAAGAAATGGCCTTGTGTATAAGATAGCGGGAGCAGCCTGCATGCTAAGGAGGGACCCAACTGTCTGGGAAAGGTGTCCATCTGGTCGGGACTAGTTTTGCGGTTTGGGATCCGGCCAACCCAAACTTTCTGGGACAAAGGTGAAGGTACCCGGTGAAGAAGACTGCGAGCCTTCCTCCAGAAGACCCCGGCCCACGACCACCAGGCGGCAGTGCGCATGCGGCAAGGGGAGGAGATTTATGATAATGAGTTCTTAGAAATAATTAGAACAGTAACGCCTTTTCTTAGAATTAATTAGAATAACCCAGCCCACCTTAATGAATATGTACGCTTTTCACCATAAATAGACGCTTGTTTCACAAACCGGTGTGCAAGTTTGGAGGAGAAATCCCCCTTGCACCCGACGCTGCAATAAACACACCTGCTTTATAACTCTCTGCGAGTTGTAAGGTTTGTTTCCGCGCGTCACTGGGTTAAAAGCCTCCCCGCTAACCAGCTCCGCCCCGCTCCAACGGCTTTACCTCCTTCTGGATGAGGCCAAAAGTCTTCTGATGGACAAAAAAAAGGCTCTTTCAAGAGCTTTGGGAGCGGGATCTCCAGAGAGAAACTCCTCCCTGGCTGCAGATGAGCTGGGACCGCCAAAACCCCCCCTTTCTCATGGAAGATGCTCCCCAGAGCACCATCGGCTCTTATCTAGCCACTTTCCTCCCAAAAACGAGCCATCTCCTTCCCTCCAACGCTACGGGGCCAAGACAAGACGGGAGAGAACCCAAACGCCCTATCAAGTAACTCTGAAAAGGGGGAATTTGCCCCTTTCCCACAAGAAAAGCCTGAAGAGAAACCTTTCTCCTGCGGCTCGGGCTTGCTTTCCATGTCACCCCAGGGCTTCCAAACCAGGGAGGCTCCTTCGTCCTCCTCTTCCAAGAGGGATCTGTCCCACAGGGCAGGCAGCTCCGCCTGCAACTGCTCCCCGACATTGATGCGGCTGAAAGGGGGAGGAAGAGGAAGGGGAGGAAGGCACGTCGGGAATGGATACGGCGCAACAAACGCTTCAAAAGAGGAAAAACGTGGTGAGGTGGGGCAAAACCGGTCCCTATTTCCCAGCAAAACATCACTCAGTCTTCCGCCACCAACTTCCACCGCCCCTTCCCACCCCCAGCGTTACCCTTTGGCCACTGGAGGCTTTTTGGGCCCCATCGGGCAGGACAATTTGGGGGTTTCCCCAAAAAAACAATCCAACTGCTGAATGTCACTCTCCACAGCGGTAGGAAGCTGCCACAGCCACGGCCAGCGAGCGACCGCCGCCTCGGAATGTTGTGTGGAACGCGGGAGGCCGGCAACGGCCTGTGACGTCAGCAAAACCAGTGCTTTACTGGGACAGCACTGGGCCTTTGGGGGGGTTTCTGGCCCATATGGGGGACCCTCCACCCAAAAACACGCTGTGGAGAAGGGGCCGAGCGACACCCACCCCCACCCCCAGTTCCCTCCTCCCGTTTTCCCAGGGGTCGCCCTCATTCCCACGGCTCAACATGGATTTTTGCCTCATCCTCCATCAAAAGAACCCCAAAGTCCTTCCTCTAGAAATCCATTAGACCCAGCTTCATAGAAACGACACCGGTCTGGATGCTGGTGGTTAAAGAAGATGGATCGGTGGGGGTTACATTAGGAGAATTAATTGGGCGATCACTTCAAATGAGGTCAAATTAAAACTGGAGGCATTTTGCTGGCTGTGAGGGACTGGAGTGGGCAAGCCTCGGGCCACAAAACTCAATGGAACTTGAGTTTGTCCTGGGCAAAAAGGGGAAACCTGAGGCTTTTGCACAAGGAGGGGCCGCTCTGAACCTCACGGCTCCGGGGAAGGTCTCCCCGACTCCAAAAAGACAGAATGTTGGGGGTTGAAAGTCAAATAAAACCACCAAGAGGCACCTGGGCAAGGGCAATCCTCCAGCTGCCCTTCCCTTCTGCACCCGCCCCCCCCCTGCCCCCCCGGGTGCTTTTCTGAACCCAAAGGAGGCATTTGGGGAAGAAAAAGGGAGGGCTGACCTTCCGCACTCACCTCAGGGCAAGTCCCAGCACAGGGAGGTCCCGGCATCCCCGGAGGAGCCGCAGGCGCTGTGGGGCTGCGGGTGGTGACGCCCCGGCGTGGGCTTGTCTTTGGGGGTCGCACGTGGCCTCTTCTTCTGGTGGCAGACGGCCTGCAAACCAGGGACAAAATAACTTGAAATGGCTCAAAAAGGCAGAAAAATAAGATTTTTTGGCCATGGATTTCACGCGGTTTATCAGCCCAGGTAAAGTCTAAACAGCCAAAAAACCTCTAGATTTCCTCTAGAAAATTTCCTCTAGAAATCCATTAGACCCAGCTTCATAGAAACATATGACATAACAACCCCAGTCTATGACATCACAATCCCCGATGACGTCACAACCGCCTCTTTGACGTCACATCCCCACTCTAAGACATCACAACCCGACTCTGTGACATCAGAACCCGATTCTGTGACATCAGAACCCCGTCTATGATCTCACAACCCCACTCTATGACGTCATAACTCCCTCTATGACACAACAAACCCACTCTATAATGTCACAACCCCCTCTATGACGTCACAACCCCATCTATGATCTCACAAACCCACTCCATGACGTCACAACCCCACTCTATGACATCAATACCCTCCCTCTATGACGTCACAAGCCCACTCTATGACATCACAACCCCACTCTATGACGTCACAACCCCACTTTATGACGTCAGAAACCACTCTGTGGCATCTCAACCCCACTCTATGACATCATAACCACCTCTATGACATCACGCCACTCTATGACATCATAACCCTCTCTATGACATCAAAACCCCACTATATGACATCACAACGCTCCTCTATGACATCACAAACCCCCTCTATGACATCACAACCCTTCCTCTATGACATCACATCCCCCTCTGTGACATTGGGCGACGAAACCCCTCGTTTCCTCATTTTGGGCAAACCCCCCCCAAAAGCATCTCGGGCTTTTGAGGGACAATTTCCATCTCCTGCTGCCTCCAGCCACAGTTTCTGGGCACAAACAAGGGCAGGAGGGGGGTTTCTGCCATCAGCCAAGTCAAAGACATCCAAACTTTGCTGGTCCATGGGGGCTGCCCAGCCAAGGAGATGTCCCTTAATTATATCCACTGGCAACTTCTATTATCATCAGAACGTTGATCAGACTTGGTCCATGGACCCCAGCTCCAGCGTCACCACCCCAACGGGCTCCAGTCTGTGAGACTCGCACAGGCTCAGCTGAGAAAATGATGGCTCCAAAGGAAATGTAGCTCCAGGAGACAGAGCTCCACGGCCTGAGCGCAGCACTAACCAGAAGCTTTACTGACTCAACCGCTGCTTTTCTACCCAAACGCTGCTCATCTCCAGGGAGAGAAAGCTGCTTTAGCCACTTCTCCTCCAAAGCCCTCACAGGGCTAAAGCCACACAGTCAGGAGCACCCCTCTGCACAGAGACACAGCCAGCACAAAGGAAACCCTTTGGGAAATCCATCGGGACACCCATTCCAGCAGAAAAGAGAATCCTTACCAGGCTGGTGGCAAAACTCCCCGCGTCTCTGGGCCAGGGGGACGTCACCAACGCGTCTGCACCTCTGAGGGTTGGGGTCCACCACAAGGCTGGTTTCCGTTCTGTCACATCCTCGGAGCTAAAACTGTCGGCAGGAGCTGCCTCACCCGGGGACTCGGAACCACCCGGGCACCTGACCTGCAGAACACAAGTACCTCTCAAGAGACCTTGATGTCCTGCATTAACACACCAGCCCGCTCTTGAGATCACACAACCACACAATGGTCACAGTTGGAAGGCGCCTTAAAGCCCCTCCAGTGCCACCCCCTGCCCTGGGCAGGGACACCTCCCACCACACCAGGCTGCTCCAAGACCCCTCCAACTTGGCCTGGAACCCCTCCAGGGATGGGGCAGCCACAGCTTCTCGGGGAAACCTGGGCCAGGCTCTCACCATCCCCCCCAGCAAACCATTTCCTCCCCACATCTCATCTCAATCTCCCCTCTTCCAGTGGCAAACCCTTCCCCCTCCTCCCACGGCTCCCCTCCCTCATCCAGAGTCCCTCCCCAGCTTTCCTGGAGCCCCACCTGTTTAGGGACTGGAAGGGGCAGAAAGGTCTCCCTGGAGCCTTCCCTTCTCCACGCTGAACCCCCCCAACTCTCTCAGCCTGTCCTGACAGCAGAGGGGCTCCAGCCCTCCCAGCATCTCCGTGGCCTCCTCTGGCCCACACTCCACATTGTTGGTTCCTGTGGAGCTTCTCACCCACCAACACCCCCAAGCCCTTCTCCTCAGGGCTGCTCTCCAGCCATTCTCCACCCAGCCTGGATTTGTACCCGGCATTGCTCTGACCCAGGGGCAGCACCTTGCACTTGGCCTGGTGGGACTTCAGGAGGGTCACAGGAGCCACCTCCATCCTGCCCATGTCCCTCTGGCTCTGGGCAGAGGGTGGAGAAGCAGGACAACTGGCACACTCATCACACAGGACTGCGGGAGAGCTGATCCCACCTCGCTGAGGAGCTGCTGGGACCGTCCCAGAGGCAAAAGGGGCTCAGTCTCTCCTGCATCTTCAGGGATAACGTTCCTCAAAGCCCAGGAAGAAACAGGGCCTCACCAGCACAGGGGAAAGGAGACCCCACGGGGCAGGGGACGGGGGGACAACGACAGGACAAACACAGTCATTCCTCGGAACAGAGCGCCTTCCTCGGCACTCTTGCTCAGAAACGTGGTTTCTGGAGGAACTGGGTGTTTCACGGAAGGTTTTTACCCTCTTCTGCCACCAGCACCTCCCGGTGGGACTCTCTCGGTGACAGGAGGTCGAGGTGACAGGGACAGTCCAGCGCAGGGAGCGCTTTGGGGCCCTGAGCTCTGTGCAAAACCCCAAAACTCGCTTTATGAAGGTTGTTGGCCCTGCTGTGAGGGAAAGTTTGAAAATAGTTTTTAAAAATGAAGCCACAAGAAATAGAACGAAAGACGTCGAGTGAAGGAAACGTCTCCTGGCGACGTTAAGCTGCAAACGGCGTTGGTGGTTTCATCCTCCTGGCTTGGTTTCCTCTTGGCAACTTCATCCTCAAAACCACCTTTCTCCCTCTCCCCAGGGCCAGGCTCAAAAGGAGCACCCAAGGGTCACAGCACTCAAGGGCCGGAGATTGCTCCCACACCCAAGGGGACAGGTTTTCACAGCACAGGGGGGTGACACTGCTTTGGGGGTGATCACAGCACGGGGGGGGGGGACTGCTTTGGGGGTGATCACAGAAGAGGGGGCGGGGGGCATCGATGACTCCCGTTTTCCCCCCATCCAGGTTCTTTGCGTGGAATCCATCTGCGTCGACCCCGCCATCATTGAAGGGAACATCAAGGTGAGACCCTGGGGGGGCAGAAGCGACACCGAGGGGAGAACCTTGAAGTGGGGGGGTCCCCCAAAAATCGTGCCCACCCCCCAAAAAAAATCGGTGCAGACAACCTCGCCCAGCAAGTGAAGCTCAACTCGCATCGAGGGGGACACGGGGGTCTCCCTCGGGGACAGCAGGGGGGGCAGGACATGTCTGTGAGCTGGGACCAAGCAGGGACAGGCTGGGGGCGGGGGGTACAAGGAGGAGGGTGGGAGGGGCAAGCACAGGGGCAGGGCTGAGGCCACACCCACCTGGCAGGTCAGGAAGGGGTGGGGCTAATGCAAAGGGGGTGGGGCTCTGGGAGGCCACGCCCACAGACTCAGGGAGGAGGTGGAGCTAAAGGACAAGGCCACGCCCACCAGTGGGAGTCACCCCTACAAGGGTGGGGGTAGGAAAAGGGGGTGGGGCCAAGGGAGGCCACACCCACCACTCACACAAGGGAGGGGCTGGGCTATGGGCAGGGGCGGAGCCACAGGGAAGGGGTGGGGCCAAGGGAGGTCACACCCATAGGGAACACCCTGGGGGGCGGTGCTAAGGGAACAAGCCACACCCCCAAGGGCTACTACAGGCAGGGACAGAGGGGCGTGGCTAAGGGAGAAGGGGTGGAGCTGAAGGGAAGGGGCGTGGCTAAGGGAGGAAGCCACACCCCCAGGTGAGACAGGGACACAAAGGGGTGGAGCCAGGGGAAACAAGCCACGCCCACAGGGCCTCCTGCAAGAGGCAGGGGTGACAGTGAGCCCCGCCCACTAGAGCTGGGGGGAGGCCACACCCACAAAGGGGTGGGGCTAAATGAGAAGACCACACCCACAAAGGGGTGGGGCTAACAGGGCCAAGACACAGCCCCAGCAGCCCCCATCATTTCAAGGGAGGGCGTGGCCAGGGGTTGCCCCACCCCATGGCAGTGCCCACCCTGTCTGATCCCAAAAAAGGGGACAACCTTCCCAAAAAGGGGACTGTCCCCTCCCCCGGTGTGCCCCCCAAAACAGGGACACCACCCCCAAAAAGGGGGCTGGCCCCCCCAAACGCTGTTGCCTCCCGGGGAACCAGGGTACGAGGGGGAGGCAGTGAACACCCACCGCGAGCGGCCACAGGTAAGGGAGGAGCCCAAAAAAAAACCCCAAAAGAGGGGACAGATCTCATTAAACCCCCCTGAAATTGGGGGGGTGGCAGATTTTGGGGAACCTCCCCCAGAACCCCATTTTGCCCTGTAGAACATTGACATCAGCCGCCCCCCTTGCCAAAGCCCTGGTCACCGTCCCCAAGCGTTATTGGGGGTGGGGGGCATTAATTTTGGGGGCTTCCAGGGGGGTCCAACAGGGTGATGGGGGGGATCTCCAGGTACCTACGAGGGGAATGAGAAGGGGGTGTGTGTGAGGTGGTGACCCCCTCCCCTCCAGCACCTTTTGGGGGGTACCTGCACCCCCTCGGCCCATGACAGACCCCTCCATTCACTTGGTTTGGGTGTGTGGGGGTGTGTGTGGGGGGGGGAGGTGTGTTTGTCAGTGGTTTTCAGCTGTTTTTTCTCTGCAGTGCAGTATAAACGGCCCGGACGGGGCAGGTGCTGCTCTGTGCGCACCAGGGACTGGGAAGGGGGGGGCACCACAAAAACACCCGTTTTCCCAACCCCCCCCACCCCAAAACCCACCAATTCTCTCACCCCCCACCCCAAAACACACTTCCTCACCCAAAAAGACCCCTCTCCCAACTCCTCCATCCCCCAAAAAACCCTCTCCCACCCCAAACTCCCTTCTCTCCCAACCCAGACAGCCCCAAAATCCCCCACATTCTCCCACCCCCACCAAAAAACCCTCTCCCAAACCCCCCACCCCCAAAGAACACCCCTCCTCCCAACCCTGCACCCCCAAATCCCCTCCCATCACAAACTCCCCTTACCAGCTTAAAAAAACCAAACCCAAACCCTCACTCTCCCAAACCCTTCTCCCAAACCCCCACAAACCCACCCTCAACACCCCCCATCCCAAAAGACCCTCTCCCACCCCAAACCCCAACTCACTTCTGCCTCACAAGCTCTTCCATCACCAGCTTCTTGATAGCCCCAAAAACCTCCTGTCACTCCCTGGAAGGGAAGGGCTCTGGTGGTGCCTTTCGAGGGGCGGGGTCAGCACAGGTGCTTTAAATCCCTTCTTTTGGTAAAACTGGCTATTTGGGGTGGTTTGGGGGAGTTTTTATCTTGTTTTTAACGGTTCAAGCCAAGCGGTGCGGCCATTTTGTGGCCCTGAGGGGAAAGGGGGCAGGGGCGCCTTTCCCGCCTTTTTCACCACCTGAGGGGAGCCCTCGCAGGAGAGAGGGGGCGGGGCGAGTGCAGCCGCTGGCCCAATGGGCGGCTTGAAGAGGGGGCGGTGGGCGGGATGAGAGCAGTGAGCGGGCCAATGGGCAGCGGTGTTTTCCAGGGTGGGCGGTGCTGGCACGAGCGCATGGGCAGAAGGGGAGGGGTCATATTTTGGGAGGCAGGCAGACCCCGTTAGAGCTTCCCCCTCCCTATTCAGGGGGGTGATACCCCTCTGCCGTCCCCCCTCAGGCCCCAGGGACACCCAGACGGCCAAGCTGGGGCTCCTCATGGTCATCCTCAGCTTCATCTTCCTGAAGGGCAACTCACCCAAAGATGGTGAGGCCTCCCGCCCGAGACCCCCTTCCCCCCCCATATCCCATTTCCCATTGGTGGCCCTCTCCCCCACATTGACACCCCCTTTTCCAGGTGCTGTCTGGAAATTTCTTTGCCGGCTCTGGCTGCAGCCAGGGTAGAACATAATGGGGGATGGGGCTTGTTAGTGCTGCTCCTCGTTAACCCTATTGACCCCCGGGAATGACAGGAGGTTTTTGGGGCTATCAAGAAGCTGGTGACAGAAGAGGGAAGAGCTTCTGCGTCAGAAGTGAGTTGGGGTTTGGGGTGGGAGAAGGGCTTTTGGGATGGGGGGTGTTGAGGGTGGTTTTGGGGGTGTTAGGGAGAGGGGGTTGGGGAGAGGGTGGGTTAGGGGTTGGGTTTTTTGGAGCTGGTAAGGGGAGTTTGTGATGGGAGGAGATTTTTGGGGTGCAGGGTTGGGAGAGGGGTGTTTTTTAAGGGTATGGGGTCTGGAAGAGGGTTTTTTGGGGTTGGAGGGTGGGAGAATGGGTGGTTTTAGAGGGGGTGGGAGAAGGAATGATTTTAGGGTGTGAGAGGGTGCGTTTTTTGGGGTCCCCCTCCTTTCCAATCTACGGTGTGCACAGAGAAGCGCCAGCCCCGACCGAGCCGTTTATACTGCACTGTAGAGAAAAAATACCTAAAAAACACTGGCACCCCCTCCTCCCACCCCAGTGACTGGAGGGGTCTGTCATGGGGCCAGGGAGCGCAGGCACCCCCCAAAAAGTGCTGGAGGGGAGGGGGTGAGGGCTGCTGGAGCCCCTCTGCTGTGAGGACAGAGAGTTGGGGGGGTTCAGGCTGGAGAAGGGAAGGCTCCGGGGAGACCTTTCTGCCCCTTCCAGTCCCTAAAGGGGGGGGCTCCAGGAAAGCTGGGGAGGGACTCTGGATGAGGGAGGGGGAAGGGTTTGCCACTGGAAGAGGGGAGATTGAGATGAGATGTGGGGAGGAAATGGTTTGCTGGGGGGGTGGTGAGAGCCTGGCCCAGGTTTCCCCGAGAAGCTGTGGCTGCCCCATCCCTGGAGGGGTTCCAGGCCAGGTTGGAGGGGTCTTGGAGCAGCCTGGTGTGGTGGGAGGTGTCCCTGCCCAGGGCAGGGGGTGGCACTGGAGGGGCTTTAAGGCGCCTTCCAACTGTGACCATTGTGTGGTTGTGTGATCTCAAGAGCGGGCTGGTGTGTTAATGCAGGACATCAAGGTCTCTTGAGAGGTACTTGTGTTCTGCAGGTCAGGTGCCCGGGTGGTTCCGAGTCCCAGGATGAGGCATCTCCTGCCGACAGTTTTAGCTCTGAGGATGTGACAGAACGGAAACCAGCCTTGTGGTGGACCCCAACCCTCAGAGGTGCGGACGCATTGGTGACATCCCCCTGGCCCAGAGACGCGGGGAGTTTTGCCACCAGCCTGGTAAGGATTCTCTTTTCTGCTGGAATGGGTGTCCCGATGGGTTTCCCAAAGGGTTTCCTTTGTGCTGGCTGTGTCTCTGTGCAGAGGGGTGCTCCTGACTGTGTGGCTTTAGCCCTGTGAGGGCTTTGGAGGAGAAGTGGCTAAAGCAGCTTTCTCTCCCTGGAGATGAGCAGCGTTTGGGTAGAAAAGCAGCGGTTGAGTCAGTAAAGCTTCTGGTTAGTGCTGCGCTCAGGCCGTGGAGCTCTGTCTCCTGGAGCTACATTTCCTTTGGAGCCATCATTTTCTCAGCTGAGCCTGTGCGAGTCTCACAGACTGGAGCCCGTTGGGGTGGTGATGCTGGAGCTGGGGTCCATGGACCAAGTCTGATCAACGTTCTGATGATAATAGAAGTTGCCAGTGGATATAATTAAGGGACATCTCCTTGGCTGGGCAGCCCCCGTGGACCAGCCAAGGAGAGCTCCCCGAGGTGGCTTTGGGGCGCCTTTGGATGGGATTGTGGCATCTCTGTGTGGTCTGACCGACCGGCTGACACAGACCCGTCCTTTCCGTACACAGCTGGACGTGTCTCCAAGGGTTGGTGATCCGCCAGCAGGTACAGGCAGTTGGTCACGGGTTTGCGTGTGCGAGTGGGTCCGTGCAGCGGTGTGAGCAGTGCCATCAGGCTGTCACTGTCCCATGCCATGCCCGAGGGCAGGCACCTTTGTTTTGGTGAGACTTTGGCAAAGGTTGCAGGGGCCGTGGGAGGAATTGATTGGAAATACGTCCCCCGTTAATCACCTGGAGCTGCAGGAAAAGAAAAGGGGAGGTGGGAAGTGTCAAGGGGGATGGGAAAGCTGGGGAAATCCTTGGGCTTTGAGGAGGAGATTTGAAGGATTTCAAGACGATTTGGGAAATGACTTTTATTCCTTTGAGCTCTCTCTCTGGCCACACAAAAGCTGGCGGGGGCTTTCTTCTCCCCAGCTCCTGTTCTCAGGAGAACTGGAAAGGAATCCAGCCGGCTGCCATTAAATGGAGCAACTCCACCCGTTTGGAGCCATTTTCTGCCATAGAATTCCTAAATTCAAACATTGTCCCCCTTCCTGGGGGATCAATGACCGCGGTGGAAACCCGGGCGTTGACAGGGAGCATTTGAAGCTCCTCCTAAAGCCACCACCTGTTTTTTATGGTACGAGTTTGGGGTTCAAAATAGAATCCAATCATTAAAAAGAGGTGGTGGTTGGACCCAAAGCATGGGCATGTCTGGGACGCAGCTGCCCACTCATCCCAGTTTCCCTACGGGCTCGGCTTCTGCTGACTGGTTTTACCACCTGGCATTCCTGGGAGCCGAGGATTTGAGCCCCCAGGCCCCGGCTCTCCTTTTGCCTCCTAAAAAAGCTGAAAACAGATGAAGGAGGGGATTTTTCCCTGGGGATTGGGGGAGGAGGGATGGAAATGGCCCCCGGGGTTTCGCTTTGCTCCTTTTGCTTCTAGAAAAGCCTCAAATGGCTCAATCCCCGGCTTCTGGCCCGGGGCAGCCGCAGGGGTGAAGTGGTAGCCGGAGGGTCCATCTCCAGAGCCATGATTTCCCTGAGAAGAGGGAAATTTTGTGGGGGATGTACTGGTGTGTGACAAGGAGGAGGGCAAGGAAGATTAAAGGACGGTCTGTAGAATGAGTTTTATGCCCAGTGTGGTTTTGTTAGTTTTTTTGGGCAGAACATCCAGGATTTTTGTTTTTTTTGATGGAGGATGAGGCAAAAATCCACGTTGAGCCATTGGAATGAGGACTAATGTTGGGAAAACGGGAGGAGGGAACCGGGGTTGGGGATGAGTGTCACTTGGCCCCTTCTCCACAGCGTGTTTTTGGGTGGAGGGTACCCCATTTTGGCCAGAAATGCCCAAAAATGCCAAGTGCTGTCCCAGTAAAGCACTGGTTTTGCTGACATCACAGCCCGTTGCCGGCCTCCCGCGTTCCACACAACATTCCGACGCGGTGGTCGCTCGCTGGCCGTGGCTGTGGCAGCTTCCTACTGCTGTGGAGAGTGATACTCACCAGTTGGACTGTTTTTTTGGGGAAAAACCCAAATTTTCCTGCCCAATGGGGCCGAAAAAGCCTCCAGTGGCCGAAGGGTAACGCTGGGGGTGGGAAGGGGCGGTGGAAGTTGGTGGCGGAAGACTGAGTGATGTTTTGCTGGGAAACAGGGACCGGTTTTGCCCCAACTCATCACGTTTTCCCTCTTTTTTAGCGTTTGTTGCGCCGTATCCGTTCCTGACGTGCCTTCCTCACCCTTCTCTTCCTCCTTTCAGCCGCATCAATGTCGGGGACCAGTTTCAGGCGGAGCTCCCTGCCCTGCGGGACAGATCCTGCTTGGGACAGGAGGAAGAAGAGCGAGCCTCCCTTGTCTGGAAGCCGTGGGGTGACATTGAATCCAACCCCGAGACGCAGGAGAAAGGTTTGTCTTAAACCTTTTCTTTGGGGAATCGGGAAAATTCCACCTTTTCAGAGTTACTTGATAGGGCGTTTGGGTTCTCTCCCGTCTTGTCTTGGCCCCGTAGCGTTCGAGGTAAGGAGATGGCTAATTTTTGGGAGGAAAGTGGCTAAATAAGAACCGATGGTGCTCTCGGGAGCATCTTCCATGAGAAAGGGGGGGGGTTTTGCGGTCCCAGTTCATCTGCAGCCAGGGAGGAGTTTCTCTCTGGAGATCCCGCTCCAAAAGCTGCTCTTCCTGTGGCAATAGTTGGAATATGGGATATTTTTCTGGGCGTTTTGTGGTTTCCGTTCTGTTTTCTGCCCTTCCTCCATTTCCCATCCATCTCCTGTGGCATCTTTTCTCCTTTTTGGAGGAAAACCTGACTCGTTGGTGTTTTTTCTTGCCTTTGTAGTTTCAAAGCTGCTGAAGATGGCCTCTTCCAGCGGCAGAGCCGGGGGAGGGCTGAACGCGGAGCTGGCTCTGCATTGCCTGCACGAGGCTCGGGGCAACGTTGCGGTAGGGAGCAGCGCTTCCCCCTGAAGAACCCGCTTTGTGACTGGTTTGAGCTGGGAGTTGCTCTGAGTTGGCTCTTCCAGGGGCCGGAATCTCTTTGCTCAAGGCGCCGGGTGCTGCCCGTGGCGGCGTTAAGGTCTGGTGGGGTGACAGAGCCCGTCCCGGTGCATCCATTGGAGCTTGTTTGGATTCTGGGACAGTCGGGAGAATGGAATTTCTCTTTTTCCTTTTTTTGCCCTTTTTCCTCCTCTGCCAGAGGATTTGAAGTCCTTTTCTCCCATTAAATCTGGCAGGAAGCTCTGGAAATGCTGCGCTCTGGGCCCCCCCGGAGACCCGAATCCCACCCCTTGGCTGATTACCATTACGCAGGTAAATTGGAGGAGAACAGATCCCTTTGCTATTGGAATTATTCTTTAAAACGTGGGGTTTGGGTGGGGAAAACAGTAGTTTTAATCCATTTGTGGGGCTTTTTGAGGCAGGGAAATGCGTCTTCTAATAATTTGCCTGTGGCTGTTTATCCCAAGGCTCAGACACCTGGACCCGGCGGGAACAGCAGTTATTTAAAGAGGCGTTTTATGTTCACAAGAAGAATTTTCGCCTCATCCAGAAGGAGGTAAAGCCGTTGGAGCGGGGCGGAGCTGGTTAGCGGGGACGCTTTTAACCCAGAAAGCCCTATTTTCAATCCCCCGTTGGAATCCTGTCCTTAGGCCCCTTCTTCCTTCTAAAAACCCAGCGGGACAAGACATCGTTTGCCCTCCTTTGTAATGACAAGGGAGTCTTTAATATCCCTGGATTTCTCCCCATAGATCCAGACGAAAACCGTGGCCCAGTGTGTCGAATATTACTACAGCCAGAAGAAGAAGATGCGCTTCGGCTGCACCCGACCTCGCCTCATGCAGAAAAGGTCCAAGAGAGGCCGGGAAGAGGAGGAAAAAGCCAAAGGCGAGGTAAAAAAACTGCTGGGGGGGGTTGTTCCCTTGACGAATCCATCTGCTCAAACGTTACTTGCCAGGAAACAGGGATTTGGTTTGTGTAAATACATCTTTTTTTAACTTATGGGTTGGAAATGGGGTGGCCATGTGGCTTCAGTGCGTGGGAATTGCACCTTTTCAGCCCCTTTGATAGATTTTGTGGAGGAAAGTGCTTTTCCGCTTGGGACAGTGGAAATAATACAGTTTTTCTTGCAAGTTGTGGCTTTGCACCCTGTTTTCCCATTGGTTTTTTGGCTGTTTAGTGCTCAGACTTTACCTGGGCTGATAAGCCGCGTTAAATCTCCACAAAAAAATCTTATTTTTTTGCCTTTTTGAGACATTTCAAGGCATTTTGTCCCTGGTTTGCAGGCCATTTGCCACCAGAAGAAGAGGCCACGTGTGACACCCAAAGAAAAGCCCACGCCGGGGCGTCACCACCTTCAGCCCCACAGCGCCTGCGGCTCCTCCGGGGATCCCGGGACCTCCCTGCTCTGGAACTTGCCCTGAGGTGAGTGCGGAAGGTCAGCCCTCCCTTTTTCTTCCCAAAAAGCCTACTTTGGGCTCAAAAAAACACCCGGAGGGGAGGAGGGGGGCAGAGGGGAGGGCAGCTGGAGGATTGCCCTTGCCCAGGTACCTCTTGGAGGTTTTCTTTTACTTGCAACCCAAAAAATCTGTCTTTTTGGAGTTGGGGAGACCTTCCCTGGAGCCGTGAGGTTCAGAGCGGCCCCTCCTTGTGCAAAAGCCTCAGGTTTCCCCTTTTTGCCCAGGACAAACTCAAGTTCCGTTGAGTTTTGTGGCCCGAGGCTTGCCCACTCCAGTCCCTCACAGCCAGCAAAATGCCTCCAGTTTTAATTTCACCTCATTTGCAGTGATCAACCAATTATTGTCACATTTTAACCGGCAACAATTCATCTTCTTTAACCACTGACATCCAGAACGGTGTCGTTTTGCGGCCAAACAGACCAGGAATTCACACAAGTAGGAAATGACGAAGCTCGGTCTAATGAATTTCTAGAGAAAGGATGTAAAAACCCCTTTTTTTCTCTCATTTCCAGAGTATTTGAGAAGATCCCGATGAGAAACACCCCAATGAGGCTCCATCCCCCCCGGGCTGTTTGAAAGGCCCCGGGCACCGACACCGACCCACCGGCGGGGCCATTTTTCCCTGCATGGCGGGCCTGTGCTGGTGACTGGGAGCGCTCCCTGCCCTCCCTGCCAACAACAGCCCATCCCAGCAGGGAGAGCTCCATGTGCCCCTTGTCCCCCCCAGACCTCCAAGGCCCCCGGCCCTCCCTCCCGTCGTTGCCACCCCTCAGCACTGGCAGCTCCCTGTCGTCCCTGCACCCCCCAGAAAGCCAGCCCCCCCAGCCCCAGAGCCACCAACTGTCCCGTGATGACAGCCTGTCTCTCCTGTCCCTTCGGGAGCCCCTGGACTCCTGGCCCCCCCTGCCACCCCTGAGCCATGGCTAGGGCCAGGCGTGCTCTCCCAAGGAAGACAGAGCAGAGGTGCCAGGCTGGATGGGAGGGAGAGGAGCCGGCAGGGACAGGGACAAGGCTGCGGAGGGACATGGCCTGCTTTGGGCCGGGGACACGGATGCTTCTCCTGGAGGGAGGGCAAGAAGAGAGACAAAGGAGAGCGACTGGGAGATGGAGACGAGCTCCTGCACCCTCCTCGGACACGCTCCAAAAAGAAAGGCTTTTCCCTCTCTTAATGAGGAATAGTCAACCCGCCAGCCCTGACGAGGGCACCGTGTTCCACCAAGTCAAGCTCAGTGTGTGCCAGGAGGTGCCGTGGTCTCTGCTGGCCACGTGAGGGTCACGGCAACCGTGTCCAGTGCTGCCAAGTCGGTCATCCAAGTCCTCATGGAGAATCAAGGTAGTTCCTCCTCGCAATCCAGAGGTGGCAGCTCCACCAAGGGCGGATGTACCTTGTCCGTGTTGCTGTAAACACCAGGCAGAACCTGCTGCCCTCAATAAATGGTTGAGCAAAGCAATTGTGCATCCAAACTTGTGCTGTGTTGCCCTAAGACAGGAGGGGAAGAAGCCCCAGGTAGGATGGAAGATGGTTCTTTTGTCTCCTGATCCCCTTTTTTGTCAGCTCGGAGGACTCCCTGTTGAGTGGTGAGGAAGGGGAGTGTGGTTTGAAGGTCCCGTGGGTGGTTTGAGCTGTGTCTGGGGCTTGGGATCTTGCTTGGATGCCAGGTCGGGTGGAAAGCTGCTCCACTGAAGTGCTTTTTGGTGTGAATTCCAGCTTGGGTTTAGTTTTGATGTTTGTCCAGCTGGGGGTCCTGGTGTAGGGGGCAGAGACCTTCCTGTTCTCCATCCTCTTCTCCAGCCCCTTGAACCCCATTTTCTAGGTGGAGGTTGGGTTCAGAACATGGAACCTGGCCCTACATCTGTCAGACCATCCCTGCGTTTCCCTTCCTGATGTTCCTGCAGAGATTGTGCCTGTCTGTGGGTCATCTCTCTCCTGACCCAACCCACCTCTGCGCTCTCCATCCATCTGCCCGCCCATCCCTCCATCCAGAGGGGACGCATTTTTCAGATAAAACCTGGTGTAGCTGGAGCACCTCCAGCCGAGCACTGGGAGCACTGGGACAGATCTCTTCCTTTTGCACTGCTTTCCTTCCCATGTGGCGAAGGAGAAAACAGCTCTGGTGGCCTTCACGTGCCACGTTATCTGGTGAGAGGTTGGTGGTCACCATGAGCTGTGTCACGCCGGTGTCTGGGCCTGATGTTTCCTGCCAGTGAACAGATTTTTTGGGGGAACTTTATTTTTTTTTAATATTTTTAGTTTTGGTTTGCGTTTGGACGTGTCAGCAGCAGCCAAAGCAGGAGACAAGAAGGAATGTGGTGGGGCAGCAGAGGTGGATGGGGCCTCCCTGGGGCTGTGGTTTGGTGGTGAGGGCAGGATGAGGTCTGCTGGGCTTTGTGGGGAAGAAGGGTGTGAGGGAGCTCTGAAATGCAAATCAAAGCCTTTTTGGTGACTGGCTGAGGAGTTAGAGGCAGCTGAGAGGTGGGAAGGGGCAAAGCCATGCAGAGATGTCTCCATCAGCCCTCTCCAACACCTCCCATCCCCTCGGCCTCCCTCCCTGCAGACAGGGAGTGGGTGACACCAGCCCCAAACCCACCTCTCCCTTTTCCCTTCACCCCTTAGTCCTTCTCAAAGGTCTGGTGGATCAGATGGGGCCTTTGGTGGACCTTCCTGATGAGAAGGCCCTCCAGATGTATCCTCTCCCATGCTTGGGTGCTGCTGGCAACAGGTCCCGGTGCTGGACGTGCCTTTGGGAAAGGTCTTGTTGGGCTCCAACCAAATGAGGCGAGGTCCCCAGCCAAGACTTGGGAGGGACTCCGGCTCCTACCTCCATGTGGTGGAGGATTAAGCACCTACGAGGCCCTCAGAGACCCATGCAAAGGGCCGACAATCAGAGGCAAAACAGATTTTCAATTAACTGACCTTTTTAATTTCATTTATGCCCAAGAAACGCCGCTATGATGTTGACAGCTGGAGCCAACTCTTCTCCTGCAAGTGGCTCGGGCAGCGGGTTTTGGCCAAGGGCTGTGTCTCTGAGGCTGCAGATGAAGCAATTGGGTGCCCAGGGCTCTGGAGAGGTGCTTGTGGAGGTTGGAGATGCAGTGCAGGTGGCTTTGAGCCAAGGGATGCCATCTTGGGCCAAGTTCCCCCAGCCAGGGCCTGCGGGAACTGGCAGTTCAGCGTGGTCCTTGCCAGGGATTGCCCAGAGCATTTCTCTGGTCTCACCACAGGGAGGGAGCAACAAGCTTGTGGGGGAAGCCCAGGGGATCTCCAGAGTTCTAAGGAGCCTTTGCCTGCTCCAAACCAGCCTGGGAGCTCCACTGCGTTTGCTTGATTAAACCAAGCGTGGAGCTCCACTGGCAGGAGCTCAGAGAGGTGGCGAGCGTGGAGCTGAGGCTTGTAGAACCCCCGTCTGCCCCAGGAGCAGTGGGAGACGGCTCTTCAGTCCAGTCTCCTCTGAGCTTCCATGGGTGGAGAGGGGTCTCCGTGGTCCCATGCGCATCCTCCCCTGCTCCAGACCCTCCCAGACCCGTGTATCCTCCCCGGTTGCTGCACAATCACTGGGCTCAGTCCCTGCGCTCCGTCCCCAGGGGGGCTGGATTCACCTGGTTGGGATCCCTCATTCCCTGGTGGGTCTTTAAACCCCCTCTGTGGGGCAGGCGTGGGGATGATGTCCTCCAGGGAGAAGCACCTTTGCCTCTGAAGCCAAAGGAGTGCGCCCGCCAGAAGATCCTCAGAGAGAGACCTCTGTCTGCCCTTTCTCTCCTCTCCTGCACGTTTCTATTGTGGGCCGCTCGCTTTTGGTTTCCTTTTCAAATCTCCAGTTGTATTTCCTGCTCTGGGACGTTTCTCTTCTCTGGTACCCCAAGGGTAGAACGTGACTTGGGGGGGGGCGAGGCTTGATGTTGGGGAGAATGTGGAGGGACCAGAGCTTCTCCAGCGCTCTGCATCTTCTCTAGCCGTGAGGAAGCTTTGGAAAATCGGGGAGAACATGAAGCTGAAAAGCTTTGAAGAGCAGAAAACAGCTCCAGTTAATCCCAGAGCCCAGACAGCCTGGGAAATTCCCAGTGTTGAAGGGAAAATGCAACCACCAATGAGGCAGAGGCCTTTTGCAGATGCTTTTCCCCAGCTGCACCCAAGCTGGTTCAAGAGAGGGTGTTTGAGGGGAGCAGAGCCGCCCCCTCAAACGCTGCATTATGAAGGGAGGGCTTGTTTCCTACCACAAGGCTTTTTTTTTCTAAGCCCGTCAAAGCCCTGAAGAAAGGCCAGGGCTTGTCTGTCTTCTCGAAATAGCCTCGGGGTGGGGTTTGCTGGTGAGTCCCGCACCTCCAGCATCTCAGGGCTTGGGGGGGTTTTAGCAATGCGACTTGCAAGCCCCTGTGCTCTGGTGGTGCTTGGAGGGGGGTGTCCCTCCTTCAGGGTTTGGGGGATGGCTGCAGCCTGGGGCTGAGCTGGGAAGGTGGGACCTGGTGGGGTGCAGGCACCCGAACTGCGCTTTGTTCTCCTCTGGCTCCATCCCTCTCTCCAGAGGATGCTGTTGACCCCATCAACCCTTGCCCTGCCTGGCAGGGGGGTGCGTGGTTTGGCTGGAGTGCCCTCCCCGTCAGGGATGCGGCATTTGTGAATGGGGATGAAGCTCCTTTGGGACAATTTGGGAGGAGGTCGGATCTCCCATCCCGACCTAATGGGGGTGCTGGCACTGCAGAGCCTCCCAGGCTGTGCTGAAAAGGCCTTCCTAAGGAGGGGGGAAAGCTGCAGCCTGTCTCCTTCCTCAGGCAGTGGGGAACACAGCCAGCTGGGCTCATGGCCATGGGAAGAGCTGGTCCAGTTGCCAGCCCTCCAGCCCCCTGCCCTCCCCCACCAATTTTTGGCCCCGCGCTTGGAGATTTGCAGCCGCTGCTGCTGCTGGTTTCAGTTCTGCTCCAAGGCCAGCTCGAGCCCAGCAAAGCCTGGGGGGGACACGGGTCTTTGTGAAGGAGGGGTTGGGTTGATGTTGGAGAGCGGGAGGGAAATGTCCTTTCTCAAGAGAAGAGCCCCTGCTGCGCGCACAGAGGAGTGCTCTGGCCAAGCGGTCGCGGGGTCGACTTGTGAGGCTGCAGAGCGAGCAGGAGGCGAATACCTCGCTGCTGAGAGAGCTGAGGGGGGAAAGGGAGGGCTTTTTTTAGAGCCAGGTCAGCCGAGGCCCAGCAGCTGCAGCGAGGAGCAGTGGCTGGGCTGAGCTGAGATGGTGCAGAGCTCGGCTGAGACCATGCTGCGTGGTGGAGGCCACTGTTGTCTAGCAGTAAGTCCCGAGAGTCTGGGATGCTGAAGATCCCTGGAGAAGTCATGAGCATCCTCCTGCCCTCATCTTTCTGCCGGGCATTTCCTACTTGACTACTCTATATTGGAAGAGTCCTTCCATATTTCCCCCTGTCTTCTCCAGGGCAGACACACACGACCGTGTCCAAGGCACAGCTGAGACCCTGGTTCCTCACAATCCCTTGTGACTTCTCAGATGCTGCTGTTCTTCTCCCTGGGCCAAGAGAGTCACTCCTGGTGGCAAAATCCCCCCCTCCTCCATGCAGAGACACGGGCTGCCACCAGAGTCCTGCTCCACCACCTTGACCCGGTCATTACAGCTGCTCTCCAATGGCTCCACCTGCAAAAACCCTCTTGGAGATGCTGTTGCTCTGCTGCCCTCCCAATTCCCAGGCTCTCAGCACTGAAACGTGGGTCTTCCCAGACCCAGGAGTCTGCTCTGTTTGCAGGGTCAGATGTACGGGGCTGGGAGGGAGAGGACCCATGAGGAAACTGTGACTTGGTAAGACCCACATCTGGGACCAAAGGGCAGGAGAGGCTTCTTGTTGAGAGCCCCTGACATCCCATGGCCAAAGACGAGCTCAGGAGACTCAGCCAGCCCACAGGCACGAGAAGGAGGCAGGGGAGGCAGGAAGAAAAGCCCCAGAGGATGCGCAGGGGTCAGCAGAGGACCGCCAAGAGACTTTGCGGCTCCTCTTTGTGGGGAAGCGCCTGCGGCCACACGTGGGTTGTTCCCAGGCGCAGCAACGCCCAGAGCGGACACCTCTTGTGCCGCTGCCTCAGCTGCTCAGAAAGCAGAGCCTGCCAGCTCCGGCCAGCCAGGGATGGGGAAGGGGCCGTCGGGCAGGGCCAGTTGGGCGCCCATGGCCCATCTCCCCACCGTCGCCTTGCTGCTGTTGGGTGAGTGGGAGCTGGGCACGTGTTGGGGACGGGGCTGGGGCTGCCAGGCTTTGGGAGCGGGGCCTGGGGACTTGGCTTTGTGGAGAGCTGCCTTAAATCAGGAGAGAGGTTTCAAGACCATGGGTTGCACAGCGTTGGGCAAAGATCTGTGCACAGGCCTGTCAAGATCCTCGCACACCTGCCAAAAATAAAGGGTTTTGTCTCTCTTCATTTATTACATTTTGTTGGTGATGTCACCATCCCCGCCCCAGGATCCTCTCCCTCCCAGCCCCGTACATCTGACCCTGCAAACAGAGCAGACTCCTGGGTCTGGGAAGACCCACGTTTCAGTGCTGAGAGCCTGGGAATTGGGAGGGCAGCAGAGCAACAGCATCTCCAAGAGGGTTTTTGCAGGTGGAGCCATTGGAGAGCAGCTGTAATGACCGGGTCAAGGTGGTGGAGCAGGACTCTGGTGGCAGCCCGTGTCTCTGCATGGAGGAGGGGGGGATTTTTCCACCAGGAGTGACTCTCTTGGCCCAGGGAGAAGAACAGCAGCATCTGAGAAGTCACAAGGGATTGTGAGGAACCAGGGTCTCAGCTGTGCCTTGGACACGGTCGTGTGTGTCTGCCCTGGAGAAGACAGGGGGAAATATGGAAGGATTCTTCCAATATAGAGTAGTCAAGTAGGAAATGCCAGGCAGAAAGATGAGGGCAGGAGGATGCTCATGACTTCTCCAGGGATCTTCAGCATCCCAGACTCTCGGGACTTACTGCTAGACAACAGTGGCCTCCACCACGCAGCATGGTCTCAGCCGAGCTCTGCACCATCTCAGCTCAGCCCAGCCACTGCTCCTCGCTGCAGCTGCTGGGCCTCGGCTGACCTGGCTCTAAAAAAAGCCCTCCCTTTCCCCCCTCAGCTCTCTCAGCAGCGAGGTATTCGCCTCCTGCTCGCTCTGCAGCCTCACAAGTCGACCCCGCGACCGCTTGGCCAGAGCACTCCTCTGTGCGCGCAGCAGGGGCTCTTCTCTTGAGAAAGGACATTTCCCTCCCGCTCCCCAACATCAACCCAACCCCTCCTTCACAAAGACCCGTGTCCCCCCCAGGCTTTGCTGGGCTTGAGCTGGCCTTGGAGCAGAACTGAAACCAGCAGCAGCAGCGGCTGCAAATCTCCAAGCGCGGGGCCAAAAATTGGTGGGGGAGGGCAGGGGGCTGGAGGGCTGGCAACTGGACCAGCTCTTCCCATGGCCATGAGCCCAGCTGGCTGTGTTCCCCACTGCCTGAGGAAGGAGACAGGCTGCAGCTTCCCCCCCTCCTTAGGAAGGCCTTTTCAGCACAGCCTGGGAGGCTCTGCAGTGCCAGCACCCCCATTAGGTCGGGATGGGAGATCCGACCTCCTCCCAAATTGTCCCAAAGGAGCTTCATCCCCATTCACAAATGCCGCATCCCTGACGGGGAGGGCACTCCAGCCAAACCACGCACCCCCCTGCCAGGCAGGGCAAGGGTTGATGGGGTCAACAGCATCCTCTGGAGAGAGGGATGGAGCCAGAGGAGAACAAAGCGCAGTTCGGGTGCCTGCACCCCACCAGGTCCCACCTTCCCAGCTCAGCCCCAGGCTGCAGCCATCCCCCAAACCCTGAAGGAGGGACACCCCCCTCCAAGCACCACCAGAGCACAGGGGCTTGCAAGTCGCATTGCTAAACCCCCCCAAGTCCTGAGATGCTGGAGGTGCGGGACTCACCAGCAAACCCCACCCCGAGGCTATTTCGAGAAGACAGACAAGCCCTGGCCTTTCTTCAGGGCTTTGACGGGCTTAGAAAAAAAAAGCCTTGTGGTAGGAAACAAGCCCTCCCTCCATAATGCAGCGTTTGAGGGGGCGGCTCTGCTCCCCTCAAACACCCTCTCTTGAACCAGCTTGGGTGCAGCTGGGGAAAAGCATCTGCAAAAGGCCTCTGCCTCATTGGTGGCTGCATTTTCCCTTCAACACTGGGAATTTCCCAGGCTGTCTGGGCTCTGGGATTAACTGGAGCTGTTTTCTGCTCTTCAAAGCTTGTCAGCTTCATGTTCTCCCCGATTTTCCAAAGCTTCCTCACGGCTAGAGAAGATGCAGAGCGCTGGAGAAGCTCTGGTCCCTCCACGTTCTCCCCAACATCAAGCCTCAGCCCCCCCCCAAGTCACGTTCTACCCTTGGGGTACCAGAGAAGAGAAACGTCCCAGAGCAGGAAATACAACTGGAGATTTGAAAAGGAAACCAAAAGCGAGCGGCCCACAATAGAAACGTGCAGGAGAGGAGAGAAAGGGCAGACAGAGGTCTCTCTCTGAGGATCTTCTGGCGGGTGCACTCCTTTGGCTTCAGAGGCAAAGGTGCTTCTCCCTGGAGGACATCATCTCCACGCCTGCCCCACAGAGGGGGTTTAAAGACCCACCAGGGAATGAGGGATCCCAACCAGGTGAATCCAGCCCCCCTGGGGACGGAGCGCAGGGACTGAGCCCAGTGATTGTGCAGCAACCGGGGAGGATACACGGGTCTGGGAGGGTCTGGAGCAGGGGAGGATGCGCACGGGACCACGGAGACCCCTCTCCACCCATGGAAGCTCAGAGGAGACTGGACTGAAGAGCCGTCTCCCACTGCTCCTGGGGCAGACGGGGGTTCTACAAGCCTCAGCTCCACGCTCGCCACCTCTCTGAGCTCCTGCCAGTGGAGCTCCACGCTTGGTTTAATCAAGCAAATGCAGTGGAGCTCCCAGGCTGGTTTGGAGCAGGCAAAGGCTCCTTAGAACTCTGGAGATCCCCTGGGCTTCCCCCACAAGCTTGTTGCTCCCTCCCTGTGGTGAGACCAGAGAAATGCTCTGGGCAATCCCTGGCAAGGACCACGCTGAACTGCCAGTTCCCGCAGGCCCTGGCTGGGGGAACTTGGCCCAAGATGGCATCCCTTGGCTCAAAGCCACCTGCACTGCATCTCCAACCTCCACAAGCACCTCTCCAGAGCCCTGGGCACCCAATTGCTTCATCTGCAGCCTCAGAGACACAGCCCTTGGCCAAAACCCGCTGCCCGAGCCACTTGCAGGAGAAGAGTTGGCTCCAGCTGTCAACATCATCGTGGTGTTTATTGATCATAAATTAATTAAAAAGGTCCATTAATCAAAATCTGGTTTGCCTCTGATTGTCGGCCCTTTGCGTGGGTATCTGAGGGCCTCGTAGGTGCTTAATCCTCCACCACATGGAGGTAGGAGCCGGAGTCCCTCCCAAGTCTTGGCTGGGGACCTCGCCTCATACGGTTGGAGCCCAACAAGACCTTTCCCAAAGGCACGTCCAGTACCGGGACCTGCTGCCAGCAGCACCCAAGCATGGGAGAGGATACATCTGGAGGGCCTTCTCATCAGGAAGGTCCACCAAAGGCCCCATCTGATCCACCAGACCTTTGAGAAGGACTAAGGGGTGAAGGGAAAAGGGAGAGGTGGGTTTGGGGCTGGTGTCACCCACTCCCTGTCTGCAGGGAGGGAGGCCGAGGGGATGGGAGGTGTTGGAGAGGGCTGATGGAGACATCTCTGCATGGCTTTGCCCCTTCCCACCTCTCAGCTGCCTCTAACTCCTCAGCCAGTCACCAAAAAGGCTTTGATTTGCATTTCAGAGCTCCCTCACACCCTTCTTCCCCACAAAGCCCAGCAGACCTCATCCTGCCCTCACCACCAAACCACAGCCCCAGGGAGGCCCCATCCACCTCTGCTGCCCCACCACATTCCTTCTTGTCTCCTGCTTTGGCTGCTGCTGACACGTCCAAACGCAAACCAAAACTAAAAATATTAAAAAAAAATAAAGTTCCCCCAAAAAATCTGTTCACTGGCAGGAAACATCAGGCCCAGACACCGGCGTGACACAGCTCATGGTGACCACCAACCTCTCACCAGATAACGTGGCACGTGAAGGCCACCAGAGCTGTTTTCTCCTTCGCCACATGGGAAGGAAAGCAGAGCAAAAGGAAGAGATCTGTCCCAGTGCTCCCAGTGCTCGGCTGGAGGTGCTCCAGCTACACCAGGTTTTATCTGAAAAATGCGTCCCCTCTGGATGGAGGGATGGGCGGGCAGATGGATGGAGAGCGCAGAGGTGGGTTGGGTCAGGAGAGAGATGACCCACAGACAGGCACAATCTCTGCAGGAACATCAGGAAGGGAAACACAGGGATGGTCTGACAGATGTAGGGCCAGGTTCCATGTTCTGAACCCAACCTCCACCTAGAAAATGGGGTTCAAGGGGCTGGAGAAGAGGATGGAGAACAGGAAGGTCTCTGCCCCCTACACCAGGACCCCCAGCTGGACAAACATCAAAACTAAACCCAAGCTGGAATTCACACCAAAAAGCACTTCAGGGGAGCAGCTTTCCACCCGACCTGGCATCCAAGCAAGATCCCAAGCCCCAGACACAGCTCAAACCACCCACGGGACCTTCAAACCACACTCCCCTTCCTCACCACTCAACAGGGAGTCCTCCGAGCTGACAAAAAAGGGGATCAGGAGACAAAAGAACCATCTTCCATCCTACTTGGGGCTTCTTCCCCTCCTGTCTTAGGGCAACACAGCACAAGTTTGGATGCACAATTGCTTTGCTCAACCATTTATTGAGGGCAGCAGGTTCTGCCTGGTGTTTACAGCAACACGGACAAGGTACATCCGCCCTTGGTGGAGCTGCCACCTCTGGATTGCGAGGAGGAACTACCTTGATTCTCCATGAGGACTTGGACGACCGACTTGGCAGCACTGGACACGGTGGCCGCGACCCTCACGTGGCCAGCAGAGACCACGGCACCTCCTGGCACACACTGAGCTTGACTTGGTGGAACACGGTGCCCTCGTCAGGGCTGGCGGGTTGACTATTCCTCATTAAGAGAGGGAAAAGCCTTTCTTTTTGGAGCGTGTCCGAGGAGGGTGCAGGAGCTCGTCTCCATCTCCCAGTCGCTCTCCTTTGTCTCTCTTCTTGCCCTCCCTCCAGGGCAAATCTGTGTCCCCGGCCCAAAGCAGGCCATGTCCCTCCGCAGCCTTGTCCCTGTCCCTGCCGGCTCCTCTCCCTCCCATCCAGCCTGGCACCTCTGCTCTGTCTTCCTTGGGAGAGCACGCCTGGCCCTGGCCATGGCTCAGGGGGGGCAGGGGGGGCCAGGAGTCCAGGGGCTCCCGAAGGGACAGGAGAGACAGGCTGTCATCACGGGACAGTTGGTGGCTCTGGGGCTGGGGGGGCTGGCTTTCTGGGGGGTGCAGGGACGACAGGGAGCTGCCAGTGCTGAGGGGTGGCAACGATGGGAGGGAGGGCCGGGGGCCTTGGAGGTCTGGGGGGGACAAGGGGCACATGGAGCTCTCCCTGCTGGGATGGGCTGTTGTTGGCAGGGAGGGCAGGGAGCGCTCCCAGTCACCAGCACAGGCCCGCCATGCAGGGAAAAATGGCCCCGCCGGTGGGTCGGTGTCGGTGCCCGGGGCCTTTCAAACAGCCCGGGGGGGATGGAGCCTCATCGGGGTGTTTCTCATCAGGATCTTCTCAAATACTCTGGAAATGAGAGAAAAAAAGGGGTTTTTACATCCTTTCTCTAGAAATTCATTAGACCGAGCTTCGTCATTTCCTACTTGTGTGAATTCCTGGTCTGTTTGGCCGCAAAACGACACCGTTCTGGACGTCAGTGGTTAAAGAAGATGAATTGTTGCCGGTTAAAATGTGACAATAATTGGTTGATCACTTCAAATGAGGTGAAATTAAAACTGGAGGCATTTTGCTGGCTGTGAGGGACTGGAGTGGGCAAGCCTCGGGCCACAAAACTCAATGGAACTTGAGTTTGTCCTGGGCAAAAAGGGGAAACCTGAGGCTTTTGCACAAGGAGGGGCCGCTCTGAACCTCACGGCTCCAGGGAAGGTCTCCCCAACGCCAAAAAGACAGATTTTTTGGGTTGCAAGTAAAAGAAAACCTCCAAGAGGTACCTGGGCAAGGGCAATCCTCCAGCTGCCCTCCCCTCTGCCCCCCTCCTCCCCTCCGGGTGTTTTTTTGAGCCCAAAGTAGGCTTTTTGGGAAGAAAAAGGGAGGGCTGACCTTCCGCACTCACCTCAGGGCAAGTTCCAGAGCAGGGAGGTCCCGGGATCCCCGGAGGAGCCACAGGCGCTGTGGGGCTGAAGGTGGTGACGCCCCGGCGTGGGCTTTTCTTTGGGTGTCACACGTGGCCTCTTCTTCTGGTGGCAAATGGCCTGCAAACCAGGGACAAAATACCTTGAAATGTCTCAAAAAGGCAAAAAAATAAGATTTTTTGTGATGATTTAACGCGGCTTATCAGCCCAGGTAAAGTCTGAGCACTAAACAGCCAAAAAACCAATGGGAAAACAGGGTGCAAAGCCACAACTTGCAAGAAAAACTGTATTATTTCTACTGTCCCAAGCGGAAAAGCACTTTCCTCCACAAAATCTATCAAAGGGGCTGAAAAGGTGCAATTCCCACGCACTGAAGCCACATGGCCACCCCATTTCCAACCCATAAGTTAAAAAAAGATGTATTTACACAAACCAAATCCCTGTTTCCTGGCAAGTAACGTTTGAGCAGATGGATTCGTCAAGGGAACAACCCCCCCCAGCAGTTTTTTTACCTCGCCTTTGGCTTTTTCCTCCTCTTCCCGGCCTCTCTTGGACCTTTTCTGCATGAGGCGAGGTCGGGTGCAGCCGAAGCGCATCTTCTTCTTCTGGCTGTAGTAATATTCGACACACTGGGCCACGGTTTTCGTCTGGATCTATGGGGAGAAATCCAGGGATCATAGAATCATAGAATCATAGAATGACTCTCTCCAGAGAGAAACTCCTCCCTGGCTGCAGATGAGCTGGGACCGCAAAACCCCCCCCCTTTCTCATGGAAGATGCTCCCGAGAGCACCATCGGTTCTTATTTAGCCACTTTCCTCCCAAAAATTAGCCATCTCCTTACCTCGAACGCTACGGGGCCAAGACAAGACGGGAGAGAACCCAAACGCCCTATCAAGTAACTGTGAAAAGGTGGAATTTTCCCGATTCCCCAAAGAAAAGGTTTAAGACAAACCTTTCTCCTGCGTCTCGGGGTTGGATTCAATGTCACCCCACGGCTTCCAGACAAGGGAGGCTCGCTCTTCTTCCTCCTGTCCCAAGCAGGATCTGTCCCGCAGGGCAGGGAGCTCCGCCTGAAACTGGTCCCCGACATTGATGCGGCTGAAAGGAGGAAGAGGAGGGTGAGGAAGGCACGTCAGGAACGGATACGGCGCAACAAACGCTTCAAAAGAGGGAAAACGTGATGAGTTGGGGCAAAACCGGTCCCTGTTTCCCAGCAAAACATCACTCAGTCTTCCGCCACCAACTTCCACCGCCCCTTCCCACCCCCAGCGTTACCCTTCGGCCACTGGAGGCTTTTTCGGCCCCATTGGGCAGGAAAATTTGGGTTTTTCCCCAAAAAAACAGTCCAACTGGTGAGTATCACTCTCCACAGCAGTAGGAAGCTGCCACAGCCACGGCCAGCGAGCGACCACCGCGTCGGAATGTTGTGTGGAACGCGGGAGGCCGGCAACGGGCTGTGATGTCAGCAAAACCAGTGCTTTACTGGGACAGCACTTGGCATTTTTGGGCATTTCTGGCCAAAATGGGGTACCCTCCACCCAAAAACACGCTGTGGAGAAGGGGCCAAGTGACACTCATCCCCAACCCCGGTTCCCTCCTCCCGTTTTCCCAACATTAGTCCTCATTCCAATGGCTCAACGTGGATTTTTGCCTCATCCTCCATCAAAAAAAACAAAAATCCTGGATGTTCTGCCCAAAAAATCTAACAACACCACACTGGGCATAAAACTCATTCTACAGACCGTCCTTTAATCTTCCTTGCCCTCCTCCTCGTCACACACCACTACATCCCCCACAAAATTTCCCTCTTCTCAGGGAAATCATCGCTCTGGAGATGGACCCTCCGGCTACCACTTCACCCCTGCGGCTGCCCTGGGGCAGAAGCCGGGGATTGAGCCATTTGGGGCTTTTCTAGAAGCAAAAGGAGCAAAGCGAAACCCCGGGGGCCATTTCCATCCCTCCTCCCCCAATCCCCAGGGAAAAATCCCCTCCTTCATCTGTTTTCAGCTTTTTTAGGAGGCAAAAGGAGAGCCGGGGCCTGGGGGCTCAAATCCTCGGCTCCCAGGAATGCCAGGTGGTAAAACCAGTCAGCAGAAGCCGAGCCCAGTAGGGAAACTGGGATGAGTGGGCAGCTGCGTCCCGGACATGCCCATGCTTTGGGTCCAACCACCACCTCTTTTTAATGATTGGATTCAATTTTGAACCCAAAACTCGTACCATAAAAAACAGGTGGTGGCTTTAGGAGGAGCTTCAAATGCTCCCTGTCAACGCCCGGGTTTCCACCGCGGTCATTGATCCCCCAGGAAGGGGGACAATGTTTGAATTTAGGAATTCTCTGGCAGAAAATGGCTCCAAACGGGTGGAGTTGCTCCATTTAATGGCAGCCGGCTGGATTCCTTTCCAGTTCTCCTGAGAACAGGAGCTGGGGAGAAGAAAGCCCCCGCCAGCTTTTGTGTGGCCAGAGAGAGTGCTCAAAGGAATAAAAGTCATTTCCCAAATCGTCTTGAAATCCTTCAAATCTCCTCCTCAAAGCCCAAGGATTTCCCCAGCTTTCCCATCCCCCTTGACACTTCCCACCTCCCCTTTTCTTTTCCTGCAGCTCCAGGTGATTAACGGGGGACGTATTTCCAATCAATTCCTCCCACGGCCCCTGCAACCTTTGCCAAAGTCTCAACAAAACAAAGGTGCCTGCCCTCGGGCATGGCATGGGACAGTGACAGCCTGATGGCACTGCTCACACCGCTGCACGGACCCACTCGCACACGCAAACCCGTGACCAACTGCCTGTACCTGCTGGCGGATCACCAACCCTTGGAGACACGTCCAGCTGTGTACGGAAAGGACGGGTCTGTCTCAGCCGGTCGGTCAGACCACACAGAGATGGCACAATCCCATCCAAAGGCGCCCCAAAGCCACCTCGGGGAGCTCTCCTTGGCTGGTCCACGGGGGCTGCCCAGCCAAGGAGATGTCCCTTAATTATATCCATTGGAAACTTCTATTATCATCAGAAGGTTGATCAGACTTGGTCCATCGACCCCAGCTCCAGCATCACCACCCCAACGGGCTCCAGTCTGTGAGACTCGCACAGGCTCAGCTGAGAAAATGATGGCTCCAAAGGAAATGTAGCTCCAGGAGACAGAGCTCCACGGCCTGAGCGCAGCACTAACCAGAAGCTTTACTGACTCAACCGCTGCTTTTCTACCCAAACGCTGCTCATCTCCAGGGAGAGAAAGCTGCTTTAGCCACTTCTCCTCCAAAGCCCTCACAGGGCTAAAGCCACACAGTCAGGAGCACCCCTCTGCACAGAGACACAGCCAGCACAAAGGAAACCCTTTGGGAAATCCATCGGGACACCCATTCCAGCAGAAAAGAGAATCCTTACCAGGCTGGTGGCAAAACTCCCCGTGTCTCTGGGCCAGGGGGATGTCACCAACGCGTCCGCACCTCTGAGGGTTGGGGTCCACCACAAGGCTGGTTTCCGTTCTGTCACATCCTCAGAGCTAAAACTGTCGGCAGGAGATGCCTCATCCAGGGACTCGGAACCACCCGGGCACCTGACCTGTAGAACACAAGTATCTCTCAAGAGACCTTGATGTCCTGCATTAACACACCAGCCCGCTCTTGAGATCACACAACCACACAATGGTCACAGTTGGAAGGCACCTTAAAGCCCCTCCAGTCCCACCCCCTGCCCTGGGCAGGGACACCTCCCACCACACCAGGCTGCTCCAAGACCCCTCCAACTTGGCCTGGAACCCCTCCAGGGATGGGGCAGCCACAGCTTCTCGGGGAAACCTGGGCCAGGCTCTCACCACCCCCCCAGCAAACCATTTCCTCCCCACATCTCATCTCAATCTCCCCTCTTCCAGTGGCAAACCCTTCCCACTCCTCCCACGGCTCCCCTCCCTCATCCAGAGTCCCTCCCCAGCTTTCCTGGAGCCCCCCCCTTTAGGGACTGGAAGGGGCAGAAAGGTCTCCCCGGAGCCTTCCCTTCTCCAGCCTGAACCCCCCCAACTCTCTGTCCTCACAGCAGAGGGGCTCCAGCAGCCCTGACCCCCTCCCCTCCAGCACTTTTTGGGGGGTGCCTGCGCTCCCTGGCCCCGTGACAGACCCCTCCAGTCACTGGGGTGGGGGGAGGGGGTGCCAGTGTTTTTTAGGTATTTTTTCTCTACAGTGCAGTATAAACGGCTCGGTCGGGGCTGGTGCTGCTCTGTGCACACCGTAGATTGGAAAGGGGGGGGACCCCAAAAAACACACCCTCTCACACCCTAAAATCATTCCTTCTCCCACCCCCTCTAAAACCACCCATTCTCCCACCCTCCAACCCCAAAAAACCCTCTTCCAGACCCCATACCCCTAAAAAACACCCCTCTCCCAACCCTGCACCCCAAAAATCTCCTCCCATCACAAACTCCCCTTACCAGCTCCAAAAAACCCAACCCCTAACCCACCCTCTCCCAAACCCCCTCTCCCTAACACCCCCAAAACCACCCTCAACACCCCCAATCCCAAAAGCCCCTCTCCCACCCCAAACCCCAACTCACTTCTGCTGCACAAGCTCTTCCCTCTTCCATCATCAGCTTCTTGATAGCCCCAAAAACCTCCTGTCATTCCCGGGGGTCAATAGGGTTAACGAGGGGCAGCACTAACAAGCCCCATCCCCCATTATGTTCTACCCTGGCTGCAGCCAGAGCCGGCAAAGAAATTTCCAGACAGCACCTGGAAAAGGGGGTGTCAATGTGGAGGAGAGGGCCACCAATGGGAAATGGGATATAGGGGGGGAAGGGGGTCTCGGGCGGGAGGCCTCACCATCTTTGGGTGAGTTGCCCTTCAGGAAGATGAAGCTGAGGATGACCATAAGGAGCCCCATCTTGCCGTCTGGGTGTCCCTGGGGCCTGAGGGGGGACGGCAGAGGGGTATCACCCCCCTGAATAGGGAGGGGGAAGCTCTAACAGGGTCTGCCTGCCTCCCAAAATATGACCCCTCCCCTTCTGCCCATGCGCTCGTGCCAGCACCGCCCACCCTGGAAAACACCGCTGCCCATTGGCCCGCTCACTGCTCTCATCCCGCCCACCGCCCCCTCTTCAAGCCGCCATTGGGCCGGCGGCTGCACTCGCCCCGCCCCCTCTCTCCTGCGAGGGCTCCCCTCAGGTGGTGAAAAAGGCGGGAAAGGCGCCCCTGCCCCCTTTCCCCTCAGGGCCACAAAATGGCCGCGCCGCTTGGCTTGAACCGTTAAAAACAAGATAAAAACTCCCCCAAACCACCCCAAATAGCCAGTTTTACCAAAAGAAGGGATTTAAAGCACCTGTGCTGACCCCACCCCTCGAAAGGCACCACCAGAGCCCTTCCCTTCCAGGGAGTGACAGGAGGTTTTTGGGGATATGGAGAAGCTGGTGATGGAAGAGGGAAGAGCTTGTGCAGCAGAAGTGAGTTGGGGTTTGGGGTGGGAGAGGGTCTTTTGGGATGGGGGGTGTTGAGGGTGGTTTTGGGGGTGTTAGGGAGAAGGGTTTGGGAGAGGGTGGGTTAGGGGTTGGGTTTTTTGGAGCTGGTAAGGGGAGTTTGTGATGGGAGGGGATTTTGGGGTGCAGGGAGGAGGGGTGTTCTTTGGGGGTGGGGGGGCTTGGGAGAGGGTTTTTTGGGGGTGGGAGAATGGGGGGTTTTGGGGCTGTCTGGGTTGGGAGAGAGGGGAGTTTGCAGTGGGAGAGGGTTTTTTGGGGGATGGAGGAGTTGGGAGAGGGGTCTTTTTGGGTGAGGAAGTGTGTTTTGGGGTGGAGGGTGAGAGAATTGGTGGTTTTTGGGGTGGGGGGGTTGGGAAAATGGGTGTTTTTGTGGTGCCCCCCCCCCCTTCCCAGTCCCGGGCCGTTTATACTGCACTGTAGAGAAAAAACACCTGAAAACCACTGACAAACACACCTCCCCCCACCCCCCCCCCGAGCAACACTCACACCCCCACCGCCACACACCCAAACCAAGTGAATTGAGGGGTCTGTCATGGGCCCAGGGGGTGCAAGTACCCCCCAAAAAGTGCTTGAGGGGACGGGGTCACCACCTCACACACACCCCCTCCTCATCCCCCTCGTAGGTACTTGGAGATCACCCCCATCACCCTGATGGACCCCCCTGGAAGCCCCCAAAATTAATGCCCCCCACCCCCAATAATGCTTGGGGACGGTGACCAGGGCTTTGGCAAGGGGGGCGGCTGATGTCAACATTCTACGGGGCAAAATGGGGTTCTGGGGGAGGTTCCCCAAAATCTACCACCCCCCCAATTTCAGGGGGGTTTAATGAGATCTGTCCCCTCTTTTGGGGGTGTTTTGGGGGGCTCCTCCCTTACCTGGGGCCGCTCGCGGTGGGTGTTCACTGCCTCCCCCTCGTACCCTGGTTCCCCGGGAGACAACAGCGCTTGGGGGGGGGGGGCAGCCCCCTTTTTGGGGGTGTTGTCCCTGTTTTGGGGGGCACACCCGGGGAGGGGACAGTCCCCTTTTTGGGGAGGTTGTCCCCTTTTTTGGGGTCAGACAGGGTGGGCACTGCCATGGGGTGGGGCAACTCCTGGCCACGCCCTCCCTTGAAATGATGGGGGCTGCTGGGGCTGTGGCTTGGCCCAGTTAGCCCCACCCCTTTGTGGGTGTGGTCTTCTCATTTAGCCCCACCCCTTTGTGGGTGTGGCCTTCCAGCTCTTGTGGGTGGGGTTCACTGCCTTAGCCCTGCCTCTTGCAGGAGGCCCTGTGGGCGTGGCTTGTTTCCCCTGGCTCCACCCCTTTGTGTCCCTGTCTCGCCTGGGGGTGTGGCTTCCTCCCTTAGCCACACCCCTTCCCTTCAGCTCCACCCTTTCCCCCTTAGCCATGCCCCTCTGTCCCTGCCTGTAGTAGCCCTTGGGGGTGTGGCTTGTTCCCTTAGCACCGCCCCCCAGGGTGTTCCCTGTGGGTGTGACCTCCCTTGGCCCCACCCCTTCCCTGTGGCTCCGCCCCTGCCCATAGCCCAGCCCCTCCCTTGTGTGAGTGGTAGGTGTGGCCTCCCTTGGCCCCACCCACTTTTCCCACCCTCACCCTTCTAGGGGTAACTCCCACTGGTGGGCGTGGCCTTGTCCTTTAGCTCCACCCCCTCCCTGAGTCTGTGGGCGTGGCCTGCCAGAGCCCCACTCCCTTCCCCCTAGTCCTACCCTTCCCTGGGGTGCCTCTGGTGGGTGTGGCCTCCTTTCTTAGCCCCACCCCTTTCTTTAGCCCCACCCCTTCCTGACCTGCCAGCTGGGTGTGGCCTCAGCCCCGCCCCTGGCTGCACTCCTCCCTCTCCCCTCCCTTTCCCCCCCCCCAGCCTGTCCCTGCTTGGTCCCACCTCACAGACATGTCCTGCCCCCCCCGCTGTCCCCGAGGGGAGACCCCCGTGTCCCCCTCGATGCGGGTTGAGCTTCACTTGCTGGGGGGAGGGTGTCTGCACGGGTTTTTTTGGGGGGGTGGGCACGAATTTTGGGGGACGCCCCACCTCAAGGTTCTCCCCTCGGTGTCGCTTCTGCCCCCCCAGGGTCTCACCTTGATGTTCCCTTCGATGCTGGCGGGGTCGACGCAGATGGATTCCACGCAGAGAACCTGGATGGGGGGAAAAAGGGGGTCATCGATGCCCCCCCGCCCCCTGTGCTGTGAGCACCCCCAAAGCAGTGCCACCCCCCCCTTTGCTGTGAGCACCCCCAAAGCAGTGCCACCCCCCCTGTGCTGTGAGCACCCCCAAAGGACTGCCACCCCCCCCTTTGCTGTGAGCACCCCCAAAGCAGTGCCACCCCCCCTGTGCTGTGAGCACCCCCAAAGGACTGCCACCCCCCCTGTGCTGTGAAAACCTGTCCCCTTGGGTGTGGGAGCAATCTCCGGCCCTTGAGTGCTGTGACCCTTGGGTGCTCCTTTTGAGCCTGGCCCTGGGGAGAGGGAGAAAGGTGGTTTTGAGGATGAAGTTGCCAAGAGGAAACCAAGCCAGGAGGATGAAACCACCAACGCTGTTTGCAGCTTAACGTCGCCAGGAGACGTTTCCTTCACTCGATGTCTTTTGTTCTATTTCTTGTGGCTTCATTTTTAAAACATATTTTCAAACTTTCCCTCACAGCAGGGCCAACAACCTTCAAAAAGCGAGTTTTGGGGTTTTGCACAGAGCTCAGGGCCCCAAAGCGCTCCCTGCGCTGGACTGTCCCTGTCACCTCGACCTCCTGTCACCGAGAGAGTCCCACCGGGAGGTGCTGGTGGCGGAAGAGGGTAAAAACCTTCCGTGAAACACCCAGTTCCTCCAGAAACCACGTTTCTGAGCAAGAGTGCCGAGGAAGGCGCTCTGTTCCGAGGAATGACTGTGTTTGTCCTGTCGTTGTCCCCCCGTCCCCTGCCCCGTGGGGTCTCCTTTCCCCCGCGCTGGTCAGGCCCTGTTTCTTCCTGGGCTTTGAGGAACGTTATCCCTGAAGATGCAGGAGAGACTCAGCCCCTTTTGCCTCTGGGACGGTCCCAGCAGCTCGTCAGCGAGGTGGGATCAGCTCTCCCGCAGTCCTGTGTGATGAGTCTGCCAGTTGTCCTGCTTCTCCACCCTCTGGGCAGAGCCAGAGGGACATGGGCAGGATGGAGGTGGTTCCTCTGACCCCCCTGAAGTTCCACCAGGCCAAGTGCAAGGTGCTGCCTCTTGGTCAGAGCAATGCTGGGTACAAATCCAGGCTGGGTGGAGAATGGCTGGAGAGCAGCCCTGAGGAGAAGGGCTTGGGGGTGTTGGTGGGTGAGAAGCTCCAGAGGAGCCAACAATGTGCGCTGGCAGCCCAGAAAGCCCCCCGCATTCTGGCCCGCATCCCCAGCAGCGTGTCCAGTGGAGTGAGGGGGGGGATTGTGCTCTGGGGATCCCCATCAAGAGGGTGGGTGAGATGAGGGGAGCACCCACCTCCCCCCCTCCCCAAGCCTATTGTCCCGATATCCAGGCAATTCCTTCCCCTTTTTCCCCATAGATATCTTGAAGGAAATCATTTGGGAATACCGAGATGCCTACTGGGAGATGGTCAGCCGGATGGGCAGGACCCTGCAGCAGGTGAGGGGGGAGGCAAAGAGGGCCGTGTAGGGGGTATTTTCTGGGGTTTAAGGCCCTCTGTTAGACTAACCCTTTGTGCCCTGCAGGTCTTTTGGCTGCAGCTGGTGGAGATGGACACCAAACACCACATTGACATCCTCACCAGTGACCTGTCCCCCACCAAAGGGGTAATCCTGTGCTAGTGGGGGTCTTTTTTCCCCGTGGGGGGGCATTTTGGGAGGGAGGTAGACCCTGTTAGAGCTTCCCGCTCCCTATTCAGGGGGATGATACCCCTCTGCCATCCCCCTCCCGAACCCAGGGACACCCAGACGGCCAAGCTGGGGCTCCTCGTGGTCATCCTCAGCTTCATCTTGACGCGCGGAAACAAACCTTACAACTCGCAGAGAGTTATAAAGCAGGTCTGTTTATTGCGGCGCCGGGTGCAAGGGGGATTTCTCCTCCAAACTTGCACACCGGTTTGTGAAACAAGCGTCTATTTATGGTGAAAAGCGTACATATTCATTAAGGTGGGCTGGGTTATTCTAATTAATTCTAAGAAAAGGCGTTACTATTGTAATTATTTCTAAGAACTCATTATCATAAATCTCCTCCCCTTGCCGCATGCGCACTGCCGCCTGGTGGTCGTGGGCCGGGGTCTTCTGGAGGAAGGCTCGCAGTCTTCTTCACCGGGTACCTTCACCTTTGTCCCAGAAAGCTTGGGTTGGCCGGATCCCAAACCGCAAAACTAGTCCCGACCAGATGGACACCTTTCCCAGACAGTTGGGTCCCTCCTTAGCATGCAGGCTGCTCCCGCTATCTTATACACAAGGCCATTTCTTTATCTTGGAATGCTGGGCTCCGAGCTTTGTTCTTTCCCAGGCTGTACTAAATTCACACTAACAACCTTTAACCATTCCTTTTCTGAATCAATCTTCATGAAGGGCAACTCGCCCAAAGATGGTGAGGCGTCCCCCCCAAATCCCCCCTGCCATATCCCAGTTCCCATTGGTGCCCCTCCCCCGAATTGACACCCCCTTTTCCAGGTGCCGTCTGGAAATTTCTTTGCCGGCTCTGGCTGCAGCCAGGGTAGAACATAATGGGGGATGGGGCTTGTTAGTGCTGCCCCTCGTTAACCCTGTGTCCCCCAGGGAGTGACAGGAGGTTTTTGGGGATATCAAGAAGCTGGTGACAGAAGAGGGAAGAGCTTCTGCGTCAGAAGTGAGTTGGGGTTTGGGGTGGGAGAGGGGCTTTTGGGATGGGGGGTGCTGAGAGAGGGTTTGGGGGGTTACAGAAAGGCGGAGTTTGGGGTTGGGTTTTTTGAGCTGGTAAGAGGAGTTTGGAATGGGAGGAGATTTTGGGGTGCAGGGTTAGGAAGAGGGATGTTCTTTGGGGGTGGGGGGTTTGGGAGACGGTTTTTTGGGGGTTGGGAGAATGGTTGGTTTTGGGGTGGGGGGGTGGGAGAAGGGGTGATTTAAGGGAGGGAGAGGGTGTGTTTTTTGGGGTCCCCCCCCTTTCCAGCCCATGGTCTGCACAGGGCAGTGCCAGCCCCGACCGGGCTGTTTATACTGCACTGTAGAGAAAAAAATACCTAAAAACCACTGCCATCCCCTCCCCCCACCCCAGTGACTGGAGGGGTCTGTCACGGGGCCAGGGAGCGCAGGCACCCCCCAAAAAGTGCTAGAGGGGAGGGGGCCAGGGCTGCTGGAGCCCCTCTGCTGTGAGGACAGGCTGAGAGAGTTGGGGGGGTTCAGGCTGGAGAAGGGAAGGCTCCGGGGAGACCTTTCTGCCCCTTCCAGTCCCTAAAGGGGCTCCAGGAAAGCTGGGGAGGGACTCTGGATGAGGGAGGGGAGCCGTGGGAGGAGGGGGAAGGGTTTGCCACTGGAAGAGGGGAGATTGAGATGAGATGTGGGGAGGAAATGGTTTGCTGGGGGGGTGGTGAGAGCCTGGCCCAGGTTGCCCCGAGAAGCTGTGGCTGCCCCATCCCTGGAGGGGTTCCAGGCCGGGTTGGAGGGGTCTTGGAGCAGCCTGGTGTGGTGGGAGGTGTCCCTGCCCAGGGCAGGGGGTGGCACTGGAGGGGCTTTAAGGTGCCTTCCAACTGTGACCATTGTGTGGTTGTGTGATCTCAAGAGCGTGCTGGTGTGTTAATGCAGGACATCAAGGTCTCTTGAGAGGTACTTGTGTTCTGCAGGCCAGGTGCCCGGGTGGTTCCGAGTCCCCGGATGAGGCAGCTCCTGCCGACAGTTTTAGCTCCGAGGATGTGACAGAATGGAAACCAGCCTTGCGGTGGACCCCAACCCTCAGAGGTGCGGACGCGTTGGTGACGTCCCCCTGGCCCAGAGACGCGGGGAGTTTTGCCACCAGCCTGGTAAGGATTCTCTTTTCTGCTGGAATGGGTGTCCCAATGGATTTCCCAAAGGATTGCCTTTCTGCTGGCTGTGTCTCTGTGCAGAGGGGTGCTCCTGACTGTGTGGCTTTAGCCCTGTGAGGGCTTTGGAGGAGAAGTGGCTAAAGCAGCTTTCTCCCCCTGGAGATGAGCAGCGTTTGGGTAGAAAAGCAGCGGTTGAGTCAGTAAAGCTTCTGGTTAGTGCTGCGCTCAGGCCGTGGAGCTCTGTCTCCTGGAGCTACATTTCCTTTGGAGCCATCATTTTCTCAGCTGAGCCTGTGCGAGTCTCACAGACTGGAGCCCGTTGGGGTGGTGACGCTGGAGCTGGGGTCCATGGACCAAGTCTGATCAACCTTCTGATGATAATAGAAGTTGCCAATGGATATAATTAAGGGACGTCTCCTTGGCTGGGCAGCCCCCATGGACCAGCCAAGGAGAGCTCCCCGAGGTGGCTTTGGGGCACCTTTGGATGGGATTGTGCCATCTCTGTGCGGTCTGACCGACCGGCTGACACGGACCCGTCCTTTCCGTACACAGCTGGACGTGTCTCCAAGGGTTGGTGATCCGCCAGCAGCTACAGGCGGTTGGTCACGGGTTTGCGTGTGCGAGTGGGTCCGTGCAGCGGTGTGAGCAGTGCCATCAGGCTGTCACTGTCCCATGCCATGCCCGAGGGCAGGAGCGTCTGGCACCCTGCCTTGTCATGGAAGATGGTGTGACCCAGGGGTGGGTGACATCCTGGGAGTGTGACCCAGAGGAAGGTGACAGAGCCCAGACTGCCCCCAACCCATCCCCAGGGTGACCCCAGAGCCTCCTGCGAGGCCAGAGCAGGCTTTCCCTCAGGGATGGAGGCTCCTTCAGCCCAAAACTTGGCCCTGGGGTGGTCCCGCTGCCTCCTGCGATGCCGGGAGAAGTGATTGCCCAAGGAGAACCCCCAAACTCCCCCAAAGCCCACTCCTGGGCAGCCTTTCCCTCCTTCTTCCTGCCCCTCGGCCTCTCCCAGGGTGGGGGAAACGCTTCTGCCCCTTCTCTTTCTGCATCTTTCCATGAAAAGACCCTCTTCCCTCCCCAGAGCCCGCCTGGGGGGGCCCGGCAGCTCCTGGCCTGGGGTTTTAACCAGAAATGGGGATTTCTTCTCCCATGAGGTACCTTTTATCTGGGGCTGGTTGTGGTAGGGCTTGGGGTTTGCTCAGCAACGCCAAATCTTCCTTCCTTTCCCCTTTTTGACGTTTCCTTTCGGAGGCTCGTTGCCCTCCCGCCCTCCAGTTCTGCTCCAGGTCTAATTAAGCCCCGTTTCATTGGCTTTAATTGGTGGTTGAGGGGCACGGAGCAGCTCCCCTCCGGCGCCGAGAGTGGAGCAATGGAGAAAGGATTCAGCAGGGATTTCAGAGAAGAATTTGCCAAGTTGGGGTGTCTTTGACTTGGCTGATGGCAGAAAACCCCCTCCTGCCTTTGTTTGTGCCCAGAAACTGTGGCTGGAGGCAGCAGGAGATGGAAATTGTCCCTCAAAAGCCCGAGATGCTTTTGGGGGGAGGTGAGGGTGGGTCCCGTCTCGGTCCCCGTGACGACAGCAGCCGGGAAGCAGGTGGGTGGTTATTTTTTGTGCTTTGAGTGTATTTAGGCAAAAGGCCTTTGTTTTGGTGAGACTTTGGCAAAGGTTGCAGGGTCCGTGGGAGGAATTGATTGGAAATACGTCCCCCGTTAATCACCTGGAGCTGCAGGAAAAGAAAAGGGGAGGTGGGAAGTGTCAAGGGGGATGGGAAAGCTGGGGAAATCCTTGGGCTTTGAGGAGGAGATTTGAAGGATTTCAAGACGATTTGGGAAATGACTTTTATTCCTTTGAGCTCTGTCTCTGGCCACACAAAAGCTGGCGGGGGGGTTTCTTCTCCCCAGCTCTTGTTCTCAGGAGAACTGGAAAGGAATCCAACCAGCTGTCATTAAATCCAGCAACTCCACCCGTTTGGAGCCATTTTCTGCCAGAGAATCCCTAAAATCAAACATTGTCCCCCTTCCTGGGGGATCAGTGACCGCGGTGGAAACCCGGGCGTTGACAGGGAGCAGTTGGAGCTCCTCCTAAAGCCACCACCTGGTTTTTATGGTACGAGTTTGGGGTTCAAAACTGAATCCAATCATTAAAAAGAGGTGGTGTTTGGACCCAAAGCATGGGCATGTCCGGGGTGCAGCCTCCCACTCCATCCCAGTTTCCCTACTGGGCTCAGCTTCTGCTGACTGGTTTTACCACCTGGCATTCCTGGGAGCCGAGGAGTTGAGCCCACAGGCCCCGGCTCTCCTTTTGCCTCCTAAAAAAGCTGAAAACAGATGAAGGAGGGGATTTTTCCCTGGGGACTGGCGGAGGAGGGATGGAAACGGCCCTCAGGGTTTCACTTTGCTCCTTTTGCTTCTAGAAAAGCCCCAAATGGCTCAATCCCCGCCTTCTGGCCCGGGGCAGCCGCAGGGGTGAAGTGGTAGCCGGAGGGTCCATCTCCAGAGCAATGATTTCCCTGAGAAGGGGGAAATTTTGTGGGGAATGGAGTGGTGTGTGAGGAGGAGGAGGGCAAGGAAGGTTAAAGGAGGGTCTGTAGAATGAGATTTATCCCCAGTGTGGTTTTGTCAGATTTTTTTCGGCAGAACACCCAGGATTTGGGTTTTTTTTTCGATGGAGGATGAGGCAAAAATCCACGTTCAGCCATCGGAATGAGGGCAAACGCTGGGAAAACGGGAGGAGGGAACCTGGGTTGGGGGTGGGTGTCGCTCGGCCCCTTCTCCACAGTGTGTTTTTGGGTGGAGGGTCCCCCATATGGGCCAGAAACCCCCCCAAACGCCCAGTGCTGTCCCAGTAAAGCACTGGTTTTGCTGACGTCCCAGGCCGTTGCCGGCCTCCCGCGTTCCACACAACATTCCGACGCGGTGGTCGCTCGCTGGCCGTGGCTGTGGCAGCTTCCTACTGCTGTGGAGAGTGATACTCACCAGTTGCACTGTTTTTTTGGGGGAAAACCCCCAACTTTTCCTTGCGGATGGGGCCGAAAAAGCCTCCAGTGGCCGAAGGGTAACGCTGGGGGTGGGAAGGGGCGGTGGAAGTTGGTGGCGGAAGACTGAATGATGTTTTGCTGGGAAATAGGGACCGGTTTTGCCCCAACTCACCACGTTTTCCCTCTTTTGAAGCGTTTGTTGCGCCGTATCCGTTCCTGACGTGCCTTCCTCCCCCTCCTCTTCCTCCCCCTTTCAGCCGCATCAATGTCGGGGACCAGTTTCAGGCGGAGCTCCCTGCCCTGCGGGACAGATCCTGCTTGGAAGAGGAGGAAGAAGAGCGAGCCTCCCTTGTCTGGAAGCCGTGGAGTGACATTGAATCCAACCCTGAGACGCAGGAGAAAGGTTTGTCTTAAACCTTTTCTTTGGGGAATCGGGAAAATTCCACCTTTTCACAGTTACTTGATAGGGCGTTTGGGTTCTCTCCCGTCTTGTCTTGGCCCCGTAGCGTTGGAGGGAAGGAGATGGCTTGTTTTTGGGAGGAAAGTGGCTAGATAAGAGCCGATGGTGCTCTCGGGAGCATCTTCCATGAGAAAGGGGGGGGTTTGGCGGTCCCAGCTCATCTGCAGCCAGGGAGGAGTTTCTCTCTGGAGATCCCGCTCCAAAAGCTGCTCTTCCTGTGGCAATAGTTGGAATATGGGCCTTTTTTTTCTGGGCCTTTTCTGGTTTCCGGTCTGTTTTCTGCCCTTCCTCCATTTCCCATCCATCTCCTGTGGCATCTTTTCTCCTTTTTGGAGGAAAACCTGACTCGTTGGTGTTTTTTCTTGCCTTTGTAGTTTCAAACCTGCTGAAGATGGCCTCTTCCAGCGGCAGAGCCGGGGCAGGGCTGAACGCGGAGCTGGCTCTGCATTGCCTGCACGAGGCTCGGGGCAACGTTGCGGTAGGGAGCAGCGCTTCCCCCTGAAGAACCCGCTTTGTGACTGGTTTGAGCTGGGAGTTGCTCTGAGTTGGCTCTTCCAGGGGCCGGAATCTCTTTGCTCAAGGCGCCGGGTGCTGCCTGTGGCGGCGTTAAGGTCTGGTGGGGTGACAGAGCCCGTCCCGGTGCATCCATTGGAGCTTGTTTGGATTCTGGGACAGTTGCGAGAATGGAATTTCTCTTTTTCCTTTTTTTGCCCTTTTTCCTCCTCTGCCAAAGGAACTGATGTCTTTTTTTCCCATTAAATCTGGCAGGAAGCTCTGGAAATGCTGCGCTCTGGGCCCCCCCGGAGACCCGAATGCCACCCCTTGGCTGATTACCATTACGCAGGTAAATGGGAGGAGAACAGATCCCTTGGCTTTGGGATTTATCCTTTAAAATGTCAGTTTTGGGTGGGGAAAGCAGTAGTTTTAATCTATTTGTGGGGCTTTTTGAGGCAGGGAAATGCCTCTTCTAATAATTTGCCCGTGGCTGTTTATCCCAAGGCTCAGACACTTGGACCCGGCGGGAACAGCAGCTCTTTAAAGAGGCTTTTTACATACATAAGAAGAATTTTTGCCTCATCCAGAAGGAGGTAAAGCCGTTGGACCGGGCTGGAGCTCGTTACCAGGGACGCTTTTAACCCAGAAAGCCCTAATTTCAATCCCCCGTTGGAATCCTGTCCTTAGGACCCTTCTTCCTGCTAAAAACCCAGCGGGACAAGACATCATTGCCCTCCTTTGTAATGACAAGGGAGTATTTAATATCCCTGGATTTCTCCCCATAGATCCAGACAAAAACCGTGGCCCAGTGCGTTGAATATTACTACAGCCACAAGAAGAAGATCCGTTTTGGCTGCACCCGACCTCGCTTCATGCAGAAAAGGGTCAAGAGAGGCCGGGATGAGGAGGAAAAAGCCAAAGGCGAGGTAAAAAAACTGCTGGGGGGGGTTTGTTTCCTTGACGAATCCATCTGCTCAAACGTTCCTTGCCAGGAAAGAGGGATTTCGTTCGCAGAAATAGATATTATTTTAATTTTTTGTGGGTGGGGAAGCAAGGTTGCTGTGTGGCTTCAGTGCGTCGGAATTGCACCTTTTCAGCCCCATTGATAGATTTTTGTGGAGGAAAGTGCTTTTCCACTTGGGACAGTAGAAATAATACCGTTTTTCTTGCACCCCGTTGTGGCCAGTTTTTCTTGCAAGTTGTGGCTTTGCACCCCGTTTTCCCATTGGTTTTTTGGCTGTTTAGTGCTCAGACTTTACCTGGGCTGATAAGCCACGTGAAATCCATGGCAAAAAAATCTTATTTATTTGCCTTTTTGAGACATTTGAAGTTAGTTTTTGCCCATTTTGCAGGCCATTTGCCACCAGAAGAAGAGGCCACGTTTTATGACCAAAGACAAGCCCACGCCGGGGCGTCACCACCCGCAGCCCCACAGCGCCTGCGGCTCCTCCGGGGATGCCGGGACCTCCCTGTGCTGGGACTTGCCCTGAGGTGAGTGCGGAAGGTCAGCCCTCCCTTTTTCTTCCCCAAATGCTTCCTTTGAGCTCAAAAAACAACCCGGTGTGGGGGGCAGAGGGGGAGGTCAGCTGGAGGATTGCCCTTGCTGGATTGCCCTTGCCCCAGGGCTCCTTGGTGGTTTCATGTGATTTTCAACCCAAACGAATCTCTATTTTTGGAGTCGGGGAGACCTTCCCCGGAGCCGTGAGGTTCAGAGCGGCCCCTCCTTGTGCAAAAGCCTCAGGTTTCCCCTTTTTGCCCAGGACAAACTCAAGTTCCATTGAGTTTTGTGGCCCGAGGCTTGCCCACTCCAGTCCCTCACAGCCAGCAAAATGCCTCCAGTTTTAATTTGACCTCATTTGAAGTGATTGCCCAATTAATTCTCCTAATTTAAATGCCAAAAAATCCATCTTCTTTAACCACCGACGTCCAGAATGGTATAATTTCGCAGCCAAACAGACCAGGAATTCACACAAGTAGGAAATAACAAAGCTGGATCTAAAGGATTTCTAAAAAAAGGATTTAAAAATCCCTTTCTTCTTCATTTCCAGATTGTTTGAGAAGATCTTCATGAGAAACACCCCCATGAGGACAAGTCCCACCAGACCCCCAGAAAGTCCCACCTGAGGCTCCATCCCCCCCGGGCTGTTTGAAAGGCCCCGGGCACCGACACCGACCCACCGGCGGGGCCATTTTTCCCTGCATGGCGGGCCTGTGCTGGTGACTGGGAGCGCTCCCTGCCCTCCCTGCCAACAACAGCCCATCCCAGCAGGGAGAGCTCCATGTGCCCCTTGTCCCCCCCAGACCTCCAAGGCCCCCGGCCCTCCCTCCCATCGTTGCCACCCCTCAGCACTGGCAGCTCCCTGTCGTCCCTGCACCCCCCAGAAAGGCAGCCCCCCCAGCCCCAGAGCCACCAACTGTCCCGTGATGACAGCCTGTCTCTCCTGTCCCTTCGGGAGCCCCTGGACTCCTGGCCCCCCCTGCCACCCCTGAGCCATGGCCAGGGCCAGGCGTGCTCTCCCAAGGGAGACAGAGCAGAGGTGCCAGGCTGGATGGGAGGGAGAGGAGCCGGCAGGGACAGGGACAAGGCTGCGGAGGGACATGGCCTGCTTTGGGCCGGGGACACAGATGCTTCTCCTGGAGGGAGGGCAAGAAGAGAGACAAAGGAGAGCGACTGGGAGATGGAGACGTGGGAAGCTTTTTGGAAAGCAACGGACACGTCGAATGGATGAGCTTATGAGCTTTGTGTAACAGAAGAGATACCGAAGTACGGAACAAGTTACTCCAGTCTGAAGGACAACACGAAGGAGGAAGTCACACGCTGATACTGGCACCGCTGCAACGCCTCCATAGCCACTGAATGTTGTATTGTTTAAAAGATTGACTTGGTATAAACAGTAACAAAGTGTAGATAGTAAGTTACAGCTGTGTTTAACCCATAATGATTTGTGTGCATAAGTTTAGGAGCCAATGAGCACAGGCCACCGGGCCAACCCACGTTGGAACAAAGGTATATAACGGTTTAAGTATTTTAATAAAACGGCTTCGGCACGATCATATTGGTGTCCGTCTGAGTCCATCCGCAACATCCTGCTCGCCAAACTGGAGGGATACGGATTTGATGGGTGGACGGTTCAGCGGATAAGGAATTGGCTGGATGGTCGCATCCAGAGGGTGGTACTCAATGGCTTGAAGTCCAGATGGGGAGCAGTGACAAGTGGTGTCCCTCAAGGGTCCGTGCTGGGACCGGTACTGTTCAACATTTTTATCCGTGACACAGACAGAGGGATGGAGCCCACCATCAGCAAGTTTGCGGACGACACCAAGCTGTGTGGTCTTGTCGATACACCAGAGGGATGGGATGTCATCCAAAGGGACCCGGACAGGCTGGAGAGGTGGGCTCAAGTAAACCTCATGAGGTTCAACAAGAGCAAGTGCAGAGTTATGCACCTGGGTGGGAACAATCCTCGCTATCAATACAGACTGGGGGATGAGGCATTAGAAAGCAGCCCTGAGGAAAGGGACTTGGGGGTCCTGCTGGATGAGAAGCTGGACATGAGCAGGCAGTGTGCACTTGCAGCCCAGAAGGCCAATCCCATCCTGGGCTGCATCAAGAGATGTGTTGCCAGCAGATCCAGAGAGGGGATTCTGCCACTTTGCTCTGGTGAGACCTCCCCTGGAGTACTGTGTGCAGGTCTGCAGCCCTCAATATAGAAAGGCCATGGACCTGATAGAGAGGGTCCAGAGGAGGGCCACCAAAATGATCAGGGGGTTGGAGCACCTCTGCTACAAGGACAGGCTGAGGGAGCTGGGCTTGTTCAGCCTGGGGAAGAGGAGGCTCCGGGGAGACCTAATAGCAACCTTCCAGTACCTGAGGGGGGCCTACAGGAAGGCTGGGGAGGGTCTGTTTGCAAAGGCCTGCAGTGACAGAACAAGGGGTAATGGCTTTAAACTGGAAAAAAGCAGATTTAGATTAGACATTAGGAATAAGTTCTTTACCATGAGGGTGGTGGAGCACTGGAATAGGTTGCCAAGGGAGGTGGTTGAGGCCCCTTCCCTGGAGACATTCAAGGTGAGGCTCGACGGGGCCCTGGGCAACCTGGTCCAGTTGGGGGTGTCCCTGCTGACTGCGGGGGGGGTCGGACTAGATGACCTTTGGAGGTCCCTTCCGAACCAGATGATTCTATGATTCTATGATCATCAGAAGGTTGATCAGACTTGGTCCATCGACCCCAGCTCCAGCGTCACCACCCCAACGGGCTCCAGTCTGTGAGACTCGCACAGGCTCAGCTGAGAAAATGATGGCTCCAAAGGAAATGTAGCTCCAGGAGACAGAGCTCCACGGCCTGAGCGCAGCACTAACCAGAAGCTTTACTGACTCAACCGCTGCTTTTCTACCCAAACGCTGCTCATCTCCAGGGAGAGAAAGCTGCTTTAGCCACTTCTCCTCCAAAGCCCTCACAGGGCTAAAGCCACACAGTCAGGAGCACCCCTCTGCACAGAGACACAGCCAGCAGAAAGGAAACCCTTTGGGAAATCCATCGGGACACCCATTCCAGCAGAAAAGAGAATCCTTACCAGGCTGGTGGCAAAACTCCCCGCGTCTCTGGGCCAGGGGGACGTCACCAACGCATCCGCACCTCTGAGGGTTGGGGTCCACCACAAGGATGGTTTCCGTTCTGTCACATCCTCGGAGCTAAAACTGTCGGCAGGAGCTGCCTCATCCGGGGACTCGGAACCACCCGGGCACCTGACCTGCAGAACACAAGTACCTCTCAAGAGACCTTGATGTCCTGCATTAACACACCAGCCCGCTCTTGAGATCACACAACCACACAATGGTCACAGTTGGAAGGCACCTTAAAGCCCCTCCAGTCCCACCCCCTGCCCTGGGCAGGGACACCTCCCACCACACCAGGCTGCTCCAAGACCCCTCCAACCTGGCCTGGAACCCCTCCAGGGATGGGGCAGCCACAGCTTCTCGGGGAAACCTGGGCCAGGCTCTCACCACCCCCCCAGCAAACCATTTCCTCCCCACATCTCATCTCAATCTCCCCTCTTCCAGTGGCAAACCCTTCCCCCTCCTCCCACGGTTCCCCTCCCTCATCCAGAGTCCCTCCCCAGCTTTCCTGGAGCCCCCACCTTTAGGGACTGGAAGGGGCAGAAAGGTCTCCCCGGAGCCTTCCCTTCTCCAGCCTGAACCCCCCCAACTCTCTGTCCTCACAGCAGAGGGGCTCCAGCAGCCCTCACCCCCTCCCCTCCAGCACTTTTTGGGGGGTGCCTGCGCTCCCTGGCCCCGTGACAGACCCCTCCAGTCACTGGGGTGGGAGGAGGGGGTGCCAGTGTTTTTTAGGTATTTTTTCTCTACAGTGCAGTATAAACGGCTCGGTCGGGGCTGGCGCTTCTCTGTGCACACCGTAGATTGGAAAGGGGGGGGACCCCAAAAAACACACCCTCTCACACCCTAAAATCATTCCTTCTCCCACCCCCTCTAAAACCACCCATTCTCCCACCCTCCAACCCCAAAAAACCCTCTTCCAGACCCCATACCCCTAAAAAACACCCCTCTCCCAACCCTGCACCCCAAAAATCTCCTCCCATCACAAACTCCCCTTACCAGCTCCAAAAAACCCAACCCCTAACCCACCCTCTCCCCAACCCCCTCTCCCTAACACTCCCAAAACCACCCTCAACACCCCCCATCCCAAAAGCCCCTCTCCCACCCCAAACCCCAACTCACTTCTGACGCAGAAGCTCTTCCCTCTTCTGTCACCAGCTTCTTGATAGCCCCAAAAACCTCCTGTCATTCCCGGGGGTCAATAGGGTTAACAAGGGGCAGCACTAACAAGCCCCATCCCCCATTATGTTCTACCCTGGCTGCAGCCAGAGCCGGCAAAGAAATTTCCAGACAGCACCTGGAAAAGGGGGTGTCAATGTGGGGGAGAGGGCCACCAATGGGAAATGGGATATGGGGGGGGAAGGGGGTCTCGGGCGGGAGGCCTCACCATCTTTGGGTGAGTTGCCCTTCGTGAAGATGAAGCTGAGGATGACCATGAGGAGCCCCAGCTTGGCCGTCTGGGTGTCCCTGGGGCCTGAGGGGGGACGGCAGAGGGGTATCACCCCCCTGAATAGGGAGGGGGAAGCTCTAACGGGGTCTGCCTGCCTCCCAAAATATGACCCCTCCCCTTCTGCCCATGCGCTCGTGCCAGCACCGCCCACCCTGGAAAACACCGCTGCCCATTGGCCCGCTCACTGCTCTCATCCCGCCCACCGCCCCCTCTTCAAGCCGCCCATTGGGCCAGCGGCTGCACTCGCCCCGCCCCCTCTCTCCTGCGAGGGCTCCCCTCAGGTGGTGAAAAAGGCGGGAAAGGCGCCCCTGCCCCCTTTCCCCTCAGGGCCACAAAATGGCCGCACCGCTTGGCTTGAACCGTTAAAAACAAGATAAAAACTCCCCCAAACCACCCCAAATAGCCAGTTTTACCAAAAGAAGGGATTTAAAGCACCTGTGCTGACCCCGCCCCTCAAAAGGCACCACCAGAGCCCTTCCCTTCCAGGGAGTGACAGGAGGTTTTTGGGGATATGGAGAAGCTGGTGATGGAAGAGGGAAGAGCTTGTGAGGCAGAAGTGAGTTGGGGTTTGGGGTGGGAGAGGGTCTTTTGGGATGGGGGGTGTTGAGGGTGGGTTTGGGGGGGTTAGCGAGAGGGGTTTGGGAGAGGGTGGGTTTGGGGTTGGGTTTTTTGAGCTGGTAAGGGGAGTTTGTGATGGGAGGGGATTTGGGGGTGCAGGGTTGGGAGGAGGGGTGTTCTTTGGGGGTAGGGGGGCTTGGGAGAGGGTTTTTTGGGGGTGGGGGTGGAAGAATGGGGGGTTTTGGGGCTGTCTGCGTTGGGAGAGAGGGGAGTTTGGAGTGGGAGAGGGTTTTTTGGGGGATGGAGGAGTTGGGAGAGGGGTCTTTTGGGTGAGGAAGTGTGTTTTGGGGTGGGGGGTGAGAGAATTGGTGGTTTTTGGGGTGGGGGGGTTGGGAAAACGGGTGTTTTTGTCGTGCCCCCCCCCCTTCCCAGTCCCTGGTGTGCACAGAGCAGCGCCCGCCCCATCCGGGTCGTTTATACTGCACTGCAGAGAAAAAACACCTGAAAACCACTGACAAACACACTTCCCCCCCCCCCCCCACACACACACACACTCACACCCCCACCCCCACACACCCAAACCAAGTGAATGGAGGGGTCTGTCATGGGCCGAGGGGGTGCAGGTACCCCCCAAAAGGTGCTGGAGGGGAGGGGGTCACCACCTCACACACACCCCCTTCTCATCCCCCTCTTAGGTACCTGGAGATCCCCCCCATCACCCTGATGGACCCCCCTGGAAGCCCCCAAAATTAATGCCCCCCACCCCCAATAATGCTTGGGGACGGTGACCAGGGCTTTGGCAAGGGGGGCGGCTGATGTCAATGTTCTACGGGGCAAAAATGGGGTTCTGGGGGAGGTTCCCCAAAATCTACCACCCCCCCAATTTCAGGGGGGTTTAATGAGATCTGTCCCCTCTTTTGGGGTTTTTTTTTGGGCTCCTCCCTTACCTGTGGCCGCACGCGGTGGGTGTTCACTGCCTCCCCCTCGTACCCTGGTTCCCCGGGAGGCAACAGCGTTTGGAGGGGGGCCAGCCCCCTTTTTGGGGGTGGTGTCCCTGTTTTGGGGGGCACACCCGGGGAGGGGACAGTCCCCTTTTTGGGAAGGTTGTCCCCTTTTTTGGGGGCAGACAGGGTGGGCACTGCCATGGGGTGGGGTAACCCCTGGCCACGCCCTCCCTTGAAATGATGGGGGCTGCTGGGGCTGTGTCTTGGCCCTGTTAGCCCCACCCCTTTGTGGGTGTGGCCTTCCCCCTTAGCCCCACCCCTTTGTGGGTGTGGCCTCCCCAGCTCTAGTGGGCGGGGCTCACTGTCAGCCCTGCCTCTTGCAGGAGGCCCTGTGGGCGTGGCTTGTTTCCCCTGGCTCCACCCCTTTGTGTCTCTGTCTCACCTGGGGGTGTGGCTTCCTCCCTTAGCCACGCCCCTTCCCTTCAGCTCCACCCCTTCTCCCTTAGCCACGCCCCTCTGTCCCTGCCTGTAGTAGCCCTTGGGGGTGTGGCTTGTTCCCTTAGCACCGCCCCCCAGGGTGTTCCCTATGGGTGTGACCTCCCTTGGCCCCACCCCTTCCCTGTGGCTCCGCCCCTGCCCATAGCCCAGCCCCTCCCTTGTGTGAGTGGTGGGTGTGGCCTCCCTTGGCCCCACCCCCTTTTCCTACCCCCACCCTTGTAGGGGTGACTCCCACTGGTGGGCGTGGCCTTGTCCTTTAGCTCCACCTCCTCCCTGAGTCTGTGGGCGTGGCCTCCCAGAGCCCCACCCCCTTCCCCCTAGCCCTGCCCTTCCCTGGGGTGACCCTGGTGGGTGTGGTCTCCTTAGCCCTACCCCCTTTCCCTTAGCCCCACCCCTTCCTGACCTGCCAGGTGGGTGTGGCCTCAGCCCTGCCCCTGTGCTTGCCCCTCCCACCCTCCTCCTTGTACCCCCCCCCCAGCCTGTCCCTGCTTGGTCCCACCTCACAGACATGTCCTGCCCCCCCCGCTGTCCCCGAGGGGAGACCCCCGTGTCCCCCTCGATGTGAGTTGAGCTTCACTTGCTGGGCGAGGTTGTCTGCACCGATTTTTTTTGGGGGGTGGGCACGATTTTTGGGGGACCCCCCCACTTCAAGGTTCTCCCCTCGGTGTCGCTTCTGCCCCCCCAGGGTCTCACCTTGATGTTCCCTTCAATGATGGCGGGGTCGACGCAGATGGATTCCACGCAAAGAACCTGGATGGGGGGAAAACGGGGGTCACCGATGCCCCCCCGCCCCCTGTTCTGCGATCCCCCCAAAGCAGTCCCCCCCCCCGTGCTGTGATCACCCCCAAAGCAGTGTCACCCCCCTGTGCTGTGAAAACCTGTCCCCTTGGGTGTGGGAGCAATCTCCGGCCCTTGAGTGCTGTGACCCTTGGGTGCTCCTTTTGAGCCTGGCCCTGGGGAGAGGGAGAAAGGTGGTTTTGAGGATGAAGTTGCCAAGAGGAAACCAAGCCAGGAGGATGAAACCACCAACGCCGTTTGCAGCTTAACGTCGCCAGGAGACGTTTCCTTCACTCGACGTCTTTCGTTCTATTTCTTGTGGCTTCATTTTTAAAAACTATTTTCAAACTTTCCCTCACAGCAGGGCCAACAACCTTCAAAAAGCGAGTTTTGGGGTTTTGCACAGAGCTCAGGGCCCCAAAGCGCTCCCTGCGCTGGACTGTCCCTGTCACCTCGACCTCCTGTCACCGAGAGAGTCCCACCGGGAGGTGCTGGTGGCGGAAGAGGGTAAAAACACCCAGTTCCTCCAGAAACGACGTTTCTGAGCAAGAGTGCCGAGGAAGGCGCTCTGTTCCGAGGAATGACTGTGTTTGTCCTGTCGTTGTCCCCCCGTCCCCTGCCCCGTGGGGTCTCCTTTCCCCCGCGCTGGTCAGGCCCTGTTTCTTCCTGGGCTTTGAGGAACGTTATCCCTGAAGATGCAGGAGAGACTCAGCCCCTTTTGCCTCTGGGACGGTCCCAGCAGCTCCTCAGCGAGGTGGGATCAGCTCTCCCGCAGTCCTGTGTGATGAGTCCGCCAGTTGTCCTGCTTCTCCACCATCTGCCCAGAGCCAGAGGGACATGGGCAGGATGGAGGTGGCTCCTGTGACACCCTGAAGTCCCACCAGGCCAAGTGCAAGGTGCTGCCCCTGGGTCAGAGCAATGCCGGGTACAAATCCAGGCTGGGTGGAGAATGGCTGGAGAGCAGCCCTGAGGAGAAGGGCTTGGGGGTGTTGGTGGGTGAGAAGCTCCACACGAGCCAACAATGTGGAGTGTGGGCCAGAGGAGGCCACGGAGATGCTGGGAGGGCTGGAGCCCCTCTGCTGTCAGGACAGGCTGAGAGAGTTGGGGGTGTTCAGCGTGGAGAAGGGAAGGCTCCGGGGAGACCTTTCTGCCCCTTCCAGTTCCTAAACAGGTGGGGCTCCAGGAAAGCTGGGGAGGGACTCTGGATGAGGGAGGGGAGCCGTGGGAGGAGGGGGAAGGGTTTGCCACTGGAAGAGGGGAGATTGAGATGAGATGTGGGGAGGAAATGGTTTGCTGGGGGGGTGGTGAGAGCCTGGCCCAGGTTTCCCCGAGAAGCTGTGGCTGCCCCATCCCTGGAGGGGTTCCAGGCCAGGTTGGAGGGGTCTTGGAGCAGCCTGGTGTGGTGGGAGGTGTCCCTGCCCAGGGCAGGGGGTGGGACTGGAGGGGCTTTAAGGTGCCTTCCAACTGTGACCATTGTGTGGTTGTGTGATCTCAAGAGCGTGCTGGTGTGTTAATGCAGGACATCAAGGTCTCTTGAGAGGTACTTGTGTTCTGCAGGTCAGGTGCCCGGGTGGTTCCGAGTCCCCGGATGAGGCATCTCCTGCCGACAGTTTTAGCTCCGAGGATGTCACAGAATGGAAACCATCCTCGTGGTGGACCCCAACCCTCAGAGGTGCGGATGCGTTGGTGACGTCCCCCTGGCCCAGAGACGCGGGGAGTTTTGCCACCAGCCTGGTAAGGATTCTCTTTTCTGCTGGAATGGGTGTCCCGATGGATTTCCCAAAGGGTTGCCTTTGTGCTGGCTGTGTCTCTGTGCCCCTGTGAGGGCTTTGGAGGAGAAGTGGCTAAAGCAGCTTTCTCTCCCTGGAGATGAGCAGCGTTTGGGTAGAAAAGCAGCGGTTGAGTCAGTAAAGCTTCTGGTTAGTGCTGCGCTCAGGCCGTGGAGCTCTGTCTCCTGGAGCTACATTTCCTTTGGAGCCATCATTTTCTCAGCTGAGCCTGTGCGAGTCTCACAGACTGGAGCCCGTTGGGGTGGTGACGCTGGAGCTGGGGTCTATGGACCGAGTCTGATCAACCTTCTGATGATAATAGAAGTTGCCAGTGGATATAATTAAGGGACATCTCCTTGGCTGGCCAGCCCCCATGGACCAGCAAAGTTTGGATGTCTTTGACTTGGCTGATGGCAGAAACCCCCCCCCTGCCCTTGTTTGTGCCCAGAAACTGTGGCTGGAGGCAGCAGGAGATGGAAATTGTCCCTCAAAAGCCTGAGATGCTTTTGGGAGGAGATGAAGGTGGGTCCCGTCTTGGTCCCGGTGACGACAGCAGCCGGGAAGCAGGTGGGTGGCAATTTTTTGTGCTTTGAGTGTATTTAGGCAAAAGGCCTTTGTTTTGTTGAGACTTTGGCAAAGGTTGCAGGGGCCGTGGGAGGAATTGATTGGAAATACGTCCCCCGTTAATCACCTGGAGCTGCAGGAAAAGAAAAGGGGAGGTGGGAAGTGTCAAGGGGGATGGGAAAGCTGGGGAAATCGTTGGGCTTTGAGGAGGAGATTTTAAGGATTTCAAGACGATTTGGGAAATGACTTTTATTCCTTTGAGCTCTGTCTCTGGCCACACAAAAGCTGGCGGGGGGGTTTCTTCTCCCCAGCTCTTGTTCTCAGGAGAACTGGAAAGGAATCCAACCAGCTGTCATTAAATCCAGCAACTCCACCCATTTGGAGCCATTTTCTGCCAGAGAATTCCTAAATTCAAACATTCTCCCCCTTCCTGGGGGATCAATGACTGCGGTGGAAACCTGGGTGTTGACACGGAGCAGTTGGAGCTCCTCCTAAAGCCACCGCCTGGTTTTTATGGTACGAGTTTGAGGTTCAAAACTGAATCCAATCATTAAAAAGAGGTGGTGGTTGGACCCAAACCGGCGTGTCCGGGGCGCAGCCGCCCACTCATCCCAGTTTCCCTACTGGGCTCGGCTTCTGCTTACTGGTTTTGACACCTGGAGCCGAGGAGTTGAGCCCACAGGCCCCGGCTTTGCTTTTGCCTCCCAAAAAAGCTGGAAAGAGTAAAAAGGAGGGGATTTTTCCCTGGGGATTGGGGGAGGAGGGATGGAAACGGCCCTCAGGGTTTCGCTTTGCTCCTTTTGCTTCTAGAAAAGGCCCAAATGGCTCAATCCCCGCCTTCTGCCCCGGGGCAGCCGCAGGGGTGAAGTGGTAGCCGGAGGGTCCATCTCCAGAGCCATGATTTCCCTGAGAAGAGGGAAATTTTGTGGGGGATGGAGTGGTGTGTGAGGAGGAGGAGGGCAAGGAAGGTTAAAGGACGGTCTGTAGAATGAGTTTTATCCCCAGTGTGGTGTTGTTATATTTTTTGGGCAGAACATCCAGGATTTTGGATTTTTTTGATGGAGGATGAGGCAAAAATCCACGTTGAGCCGTGGGAATGAGGGCAAACGCTGGGAAAACAGGAGGAGGGAACCGGGGTTGGGGGTGGGTGTCGCTCGGCCCCTTCTCCACAGCGTGTTTTTGGGTGGAGGGTCCCCCATATTGGCCAGAAACGCCCCCAAACGCCCAGTGCTGTCCCAGTAAAGCACTGGTTTTGCTGACGTCACAGGCCATTGCCGGCCTCCCGCGTTCCACACAACATTCCGACGCGGTGGTCACTCGCTGGCCGTGGCTCTGGCAGCTTCCTACCGCTGTGGAGAGTGATACTCACCAGTTGGACTGTCTTTTGGGGGAAAACTCCAAATTTTCCTTCCCGATGGGGCCCAAAAAGCCTCCAGTGGCTGAAGGGTAACGCTGGGGGTGGGAAGGGGCGTTGGAAGTTGGTGGCGGAAGGCTGAGTGATGTTTTGCTGGGCAATAGGGACCGGTTTTGCCCCACCTCACCACGTTTTCCCTCTTTTTTAGTGTTTGTTGCGCCGTATCCATTCCCGACGTGCCTTCCTCCCCCTCCTCTTCCTCCCCCTTTCAGCCGCATCAATGTCGGGGAGCAGTTGCAGGCGGAGCTGCCTGCCCTGCGGGACAGATCCCTCTTGGAAGAGGAGGACGAAGGAGCCTCCCTGGTTTGGAAGCCCTGGGGTGACGTGGAAAGCAAGCCCGAGCCGCAGGAGCAAGGTTTCTCTTCAGGCTTTTCTTGTGGGAAAGGGGCAAATTCCCCCTTTTCAGAGTTACTTGATAGGGCGTTTGGGTTCTCTCCCGTCTTGTCTTGGCCCCGTAGCGTTGGAGTGAAGGAGATGGCTCGTTTTTGGGAGGAAAGTGGCTAGATAAGAGCCGACGGTGCTCTGGGGAGCATCTTCCATGAGAAAGGGGGGGGGTTTTGCGGTCCCAGCTCATCTGCAGCCAGGGAGGAGTTTCTCTCTGGAGATCCCGCTCCAAAAGCTCTTCATAGAGAAGTCATAGAGTGGGGTTACAATGTCATAGAGGGCGTTATGATTTCATAGAGTGGGGTTATGACGTCATAGAAGGGGTTGTGATTTCACAGAGTTGGGTTGTGATGTCACAGAGTGGTTTGTGATGTCACAGAGTGGTTTGTGATGTCATAGAGTGTGGTTGTGATGTCATAGAGTATGGTTGTGATGTCATAGAGTGGGGTTGTGACGTCATAGAGGGGCTTGTGATGTCACAGAGTCGGGTTCTGATGTCACAGAGTCGGGTTGTGATGTCATAGACAGAGGGTTGTGATGTCATAGAGGTAGGGTTGTGACGTCTTAGAAGGGCGTTGTGATTACACAGAGTGTGGTTGTGACGTCATAGTGGGGTTTGTGATGTCATAGAGGGGGGTTGTGATTACATAGACGGAGGGTTGTGACGTCATCGGGGATTGGGATGTCACAGAGTGCAGTTGTGGCATCATAGAGGGGTTTCTGATGTCATAGAGTGGGGTTGTGATGTCATAGAGGTAGGGTTGTGATGTCATAGAAGGGCGTTGTGATTTCACAGAGTTGGGTTGTGACATCATAGTGGGGTTTGTGACGTCATAGAGTGTGGTTGTGACGTCATAGAGTGTGGTTGTGACGTCATAGAGTGTGGTTGTGATGTCACAGAGTCAGGTTATTATGTCATAGATTGGGATTGTGACGTGATAGTGGGGTTTGTGATGTCACAGAGTGGTTTGTGATGTCATAGAGTGGGGTTGTGACATCATAGAGGGGTTATGATGTCATAGAGTCGGGTTGTGATGTCATAGAGGTAGGGTTGTGACGTCATAGAGGGGCATTGTGATTTCACAGAGTTGGGTTGTGACGTCATAGTGGGGTTTGTGATGTCACTAAGTGGTTTCTGATGTCACAGAGTGGGGTTGTGACGTCATAGAAGTAGCGTTGTGACGTCATAGAGTGGGGTTGTGACGTCATAGAGGGGTTATTATGTCATAGAGTGGGGTTGTGATGCCATAGTGGGGTTTGTGATTTCATAGAGTGTGTTTGTGATGTCACAGAGTCAGGTTGTGATGTCATAGAGTGGGATTGTGACGTCATATAGGGGGTTGTGACATCATCGGAGATTGTGATGTCATAGAGGTAGCGTTGTGACATCATCGAGGATTGTGTTGTCATAGAATTTTTGGGCAGAACATCCAGGATTTTGGGGTTCTTTTGATGGAGGATGAGGCAAAAATCCACGTTCAGCTGTGGGAATGAGGGCGACCCCTGGGAAAACGGGAGGAGGGAACTGGGGGTGGGGGTGGGTGTCGCTCGGCCCCTTCTCCACAGCGTGTTTTTGGGTGGAGGGTCCCCCATATGGGCCAGAAACCCCCCCAAAGGCCCAGTGCTGTCCCAGTAAAGCACTGATTTTGCTGACGTCACAGGCCGTTGCCGGCCTCCCGCGTTCCACACAACATTCCGAGGCGGCGGTCGCTCGCTGGCCGTGGCTGTGGCAGCTTCCTACCGCTGTGGAGAGTGACATTCAGCAGTTGGATTGTTTTTTTGGGGAAACCCCCAAATTGTCCTGCCCGATGGGGCCCAAAAAGCCTCCAGTGGCCGAAGGGTAACGCTGGGGGTGGGAAGGGGCGTTGGAAGTTGGTGGCGGAAGACTGAGTGATGTTTTGCTGGGCAATAGGGACCGGTTTTGCCCCACCTCACCACGTTTTCCCTCTTTTTTAGCGTTTGTTGCGCCGTATCCATTCCCGACGTGCCTTCCTCCCCCTCCTCTTCCTCCCCCTTTCAGCCGCATCAATGTCGGGGAGCAGTTGCAGGCGGAGCTGCCTGCCCTGCGGGACAGATGCCTCTTGGAAGAGGAGGAGGAAGGAGCCTCCCTGGTTTGGAAGCCCTGGGGTGACGTGGAAAGCAAGCCCGAGCCGCAGGAGAAAGGTTTCTCTTCAGGCTTTTCTTGTGGGAAAGGGGCAAATTCCCCCTTTTCAGAGTTACTTGATCGGGCGTTTGGGTTCTCTCCCGTCTTGTCTTGGCCCCGTAGCGTTGGAGGGAAGGAGATGGCTCGTTTTGGGGAGGAAAGTGGCTAGATAAGAGCCGATGGTGCTCTGGGGAGCATCTTCCATGAGAAAGGGGGGGTTTTGGCGGTCCCAGCTCATCTGCAGCCAGGGAGGAGTTTCTCTCTGGAGATCCCGCTCCAAAAGATCTTCATAGAGATGTCATAGAGTGGGGTTACAATGTAATAGAGGGCGTTATGATTTCATAGAGTGGGGTTATGACATCATAGAAGGGGTTGTGATTTCACAGAGTTGGGTTGTGATGTCATAGTGGGGTTTGTGATGTCACAGAGTGGTTTGTGACGTCATAGAGTGTGGTTGTGACGTCATAGAGTGGGGTTGTGACATCATAGAGGGGCTTGTGATGTCACAGAGTCGGGTTGTGATGTCACAGAGTCGGGTTGTGATGTCACAGAGGTAGGGTTGTGACGTCATAGAGGGGCATTGTGATTTCACAGAGTTGGGTTGTGACGTCATAGTGGGGTTTGTTATGTCACTAAGTGGTTTCTGATGTCACAGAGTGGGGTTGTGACGTTATAGAAGTAGCGTTGTGACGTCATAGAGTGGGGTTGTGACGTCATAGAGGGGTTATTATGTCATAGAGTGGGGTTGTGATTTCATAGAGTGTGTTTGTGATGTCATAGAGTGGAGTTGTGATGTCATAGAGTGCGCTTGTGACGTCACAGAGTCGGGTTGTGATGTCATAGTGGGGTTTGTGATGTCACAGAGTCGGGTTGTGATGTCATAGAGGGGGATTGTGATGTCATAGAGGGGTTATGATGTCATAGAGTTGGGTAGTGACATCATAGTTGGGTTTGTGATCTCATAGAGTGGGGTTGTGATGTCATGGGGGTTATGATGTCATAGAGGTAGGGTTGTGACGTCATAGTGGGGTTTGTGATGTCACAGAGTGGTTTCTGATGTCATAGAGTGGGGTTGTGATGTCATAGAGGAGGTTATCATGTCATACAGTGGGGTTGTGACGTCATAGAGGGGGTTGTGACGTCATAGAGTGCGGTTGTGATGTCATAGAATGGGGTTGTGATGTCATAGGGGGCTATGATGTCATAGAGGTAGGGTTGTGATGTCATAGGGTGGGGTTGTGATGTCATGGGAGTTGTGACCTCATCGGGGATTGTGATGTCATAGATGGGGGTTATATCATAGAGGGGGTTGTGACATCATAGAGTGCGGTTGTGACGTCATAGTGGGGTTTGTGATGTCACAGAGTCGGGTTGTGACGTCATAGAGTGGGATTGTGACGTCATAGAGGGGGTTGTGACATCATCGGAGATTGTGATGTCATAGAGGTAGGGTTGTGACATCATCGAGGATTGTGATGTCATAGAATTTTTGGGCAGAACATCCAGGATTTTGGGGTTCTTTTGATGGAGGATGAGGCAAAAATCCACGTTGAGCTGTGGGAATGAGGGCGACCCCTGGGAAAACGGGAGGAGGGAACTGGGGGTGGGGGTGGGTGTCGCTCGGCCCCTTCTCCACAGCGTGTTTTTGGGTGGAGGGTCCCCCATATGGGCCAGAAACCCCCCCAAACGCCCAGTGCTGTCCCAGTAAAGCCCTGGTTTTGCTGATGTCACAGGCCGTTGCCGGCCTCACGCGTTCCACACAACATTCCGAGGCGGCGGTCGCTCGCTGGCCGTGGCTGTGGCAGCTTCCTACCGCTGTGGAGAGTGACATTCAGCAGTTGGATTGTTTTTTTGGGGAAACCCCCAAATTGTCCTGCCCGATGGGGCCCAAAAAGCCTCCAGTGGCCGAAGGGTAACGCTGGGGGTGGGAAGGGGCGTTGGAAGTTGGTGGCGGAAGACTGAGTGATGTTTTGCTGGGCAATAGGGACCGGTTTTGCCCCACCTCACCACGTTTTCCCTCTTTTTTAGCGTTTGTTGCGCCGTATCCGTTCCTGACGTGCCTTCCTCCCCCTCCTCTTCCTCCCCCTTTCAGCCGCATCAATGTCGGGGAGCAGTTGCAGGCGGAGCTGCCTGCCCTGCGGGACAGATCCCTCTTGGAAGAGGAGGAGGAAGGAGCCTCCCTGGTTTGGAAGCCCTGGGGTGACGTGGAAAGCAAGCCCGAGCCGCAGGAGAAAGGTTTCTCTTCAGGCTTTTCTTGTGGGAAAGGGGCAAATTCCCCCTTTTCAGAGTTACTTGATCGGGCGTTTGGGTTCTCTCCCGTCTTGTCTTGGCCCCGTAGCGTTGGAGGGAAGGAGATGGCTCGTTTTTGGGAGGAAAGTGGCTAGATAAGAGCCGATGGTGCTCTCGGGAGCATCTTCCATGAGAAAGGGGGGGTTTTGGCGGTCCCAGCTCATCTGCAGCCAGGGAGGAGTTTCTCTCTGGAGATCCCGCTCCAAAAGCTGCTCTTCCTGTGGCAATAGTTGGAATATGGGTCTTTTTTCTGGGACTTTTCTGGTTTCCGGTCTGTTTTCTGCCCTTCCTCCATTTCCCATCCATCTCCTGTGGCATCTTTTCTCCTTCTTTGAGGAAAACCTGACCCGTTGGTGTTTTTTCTTGCCTTTGTAGTTTCAAAGCTGCTGAAGATGGCCTCTTCCAGCGGCAGAGCCGGGGCAGGGCTGAACGCGGAGCTGGCTCTGCATTGCCTGCACGAGGCTCGGGGCAACGTTGCGGTAGGGAGCAGCGCTTCCCCCTGAAGAACCCGCTTTGTGACTGGTTTGAGCTGGGAGTTGCTCTGAGTTGGCTCTTCCAGGGGCCGGAATCTCTTTGCTCAAGGCGCCGGGTGCTGCCTGTGGCGGCGTTAAGGTCTGGTGGGGTGACAGAGCCCGTCCCGGTGCATCCATTGGAGCTTGTTTGGATTCTGGGACAGTTGGGAGAATGGGATTTCTCCTGTGACTGAGGGACTCTGAGAGAAAACCCCAGATCTGCCCTCGCTGAAGCCCCGAGCGGCTCTGATTTGCTCCCTCTTCTTTGATTGAACACCACTGGGTGCCTGCCCCTCTCTACGAGGAGCGAGAATTGCCCCTTTTCCTCCTCTGCCGGAGGAACTGGAGTCCTTTTTTCCCATTAAATCTGGCAGGAAGCTCTGGAAATGCTGTGCTCTGGGCCCCCCCGGAGATCCGAATGCCACCCCTTGGCTGATTACCATTACGCAGGAAAATGGGATGAGAACAGATCCCTTTTATATTGGAATTATTCTTTAAAATGTTGGTTTTCGGTGGGGAAAATAATAGTTTTAATCCATTTGTGGGGCTTTTTGAGGCAGGGAAATGCCTCTTGTAATAATTTGCCTGTGGCTGTTTATCCCAAGGCTCGGACACTTGGACCCCAGTGGAACAGCAGTTATTTAAAGAGGCCTGTTATGTTCACAAGAAGAATTTTCGCCTCATCCAGAAGGAGGTAAAGCCGTTGGACGGGGGCGGAGCTCGTTAGCGGGGACGCTTTTAACCCAGGAAGTCCTATTTTCAATCCCCCGTTGGAATCCTGTCCTTAGGACCCTTCTTCCTGCTAAAAACCCATCGGGACAAGACATCATTTGCCCTCATTTGTAATGACAAGGGAGTATTTAATATCCCTGCATTTCTCCCCTTAGATACAGACTAAGACCGTGGCCCAGTGTGTGGAATACTATTATACATGGAAGAAAAAGATCCGATTTGGCAGCACCTGACCTCGCCTGCTGGAGAAAAGGGTCAAGAGAGTCCGGGATGAGGTGGAAAAAGCCAAAGGCGAGGTAAAAAAGCTGCTGGGGGGGTTTGTTTCCTCGACGAATCCATCTGCTCAAACGTTCCTTGCCAGGAAACAGGGATTTGCTTCACGGAAATAGATATTATTTTAATTTTTGGTGGGCGGGGGAAGGGGGTGGCTGTGTGGCTTCAGTGCGTGGGAATTGCACCTTTTCAGCCCCTTTGATAGATTTTGTGGAGGAAAGTGCTTTTCCGCTTGGGACAGTGGAAATAATACAGTTTTTCTTGCACCCCGTTGTGGCTTTGCAGACTGTTTTCCCATTGGTTTTTTGGCTGTTTAGACTTTACCTGGGCTGATAAACCGCGTGAAATCCATGGCCAAAAAATCTTATTTTTCTGCCTTTTTGAGCCATTTCAAGTTATTTTGTCCCTGGTTTGCAGGCCGTCTGCCCCCAGAAGAAGAGGCCACGTGCGACCCCCAAAGACAAGCCCACGCCGGGGCGTCACCACCCGCAGCCCCACAGCGCCTGCGGCTCCTCCGGGGATGCCGGGACCTCCCTGTGCTGGGACTTGCCCTGAGGTGAGCGCGGAAGGTCAGCCCTCCCTTTTTCTTCCCCAAATGCCTCCTTTGGGTTCAGAAAAGCACCCTGGGGGGGTGGGGGGTGGGGGGCAGAAGGGAAGGGCAGCTGGAGGATTGCCCTTGCCCAGGTGCCTCTTGGTGGTTTTATTTGACTTTCAACCCCCAACGTTCTGTCTTTTTGGAGTCGGGGAGACCTTCCCCGGAGCCGTGAGGTTCAGAGCGGCCCCTCCTTGTGCAAAAGCCTCAGGTTTCCCCTTTTTGCCCAGGACAAACTCAAGTTCCATTGAGTTTTGTGGCCCGAGGCTTGCCCACTCCAGTCCCTCACAGCCAGCAAAATGCCTCCAGTTTTAATTTGACCTCATTTGAAGTGATCGCCCAATTAATTCTCCTAATTTAACCCCCCCCAAAATCCATCCTCTTTAACCACCAGCATCCAGACCGGTGTCGTTTCTATGAAGCTGGGTCTAATGGATTTCTAGAGGAAGGACTTACAAATCCCTTTTTCCTTTGTTCTGCTCCCTTGTCCCTAAGGGCAGTTTCCCACGGGGTCCTATTTCCTAACTCCTTGAAGAGCTGGAAGTTTGCTTTCTTAAAATGTGGCGTCCTAACTGTGCTTCTCGTGGGCTTCCAACTTGTGAAGAGAGTGAACTGCACTAGAGCATGATGACTGCAGCCCATGGACTAGGGGATTGGGGGATGGAAAGGGCTCCCGGGGTTTCGCTTTGCTCCTTTTACTTCTAGAAAATCCCCAAATGGCTCAATCCCCGCCTTCTGGCCCGGGGCAGCCGCAGGGGTGAAGTGGTAGCCGGAGGGTCCATCTCCAGAGCCCTGATTTCCCTGAGAAGGGGGAAATTTTGTGGGGGATGGAGTGGTGTGTGAGGAGGAGGGCAAGAAAGGCTAAAGGAGGGTCTTGGCGGAAATATTTTTATCCCCAGCGTGGTTTTGTCAGATTTTTTGGGCAGAACCTCCAGGATTTTGGGGTTCTTTTGATGGAGGATGAGGCAAAAATCCACGTTGAGCCGTGGGAATGAGGGCGACCCCTGGGAAAACGGGAGGAGGGAACTGGGGGTGGGGGTGGGTGTCGCTCGGCCCCTTCTCCACAGCGTGTTTTTGGGTGGAGGGTCCCCCATATGGGCCAGAAACCCCCCCAAAGGCCCAGTTGCTGTCCCAGTAAAGCACTGGTTTTGCTGACGTCACAGGCCGTTGCCGGCCTCCCGCGTTCCACACAACATTCCGAGGCGGCGGTCGCTCGCTGGCCGTGGCTGTGGCAGCTTCCTACCGCTGTGGAGAGTGACATTCAGCAGTTGGATTGTTTTTTTGGGGAAACCCCCAAATTGTCCTGCCCGATGGGGCCCAAAAAGCCTCCAGTGGCCGAAGGGTAACGCTGGGGGTGGGAAGGGGCGTTGGAAGTTGGTGGCGGAAGACTGAGTGATGTTTTGCTGGGCAATAGGGACCGGTTTTGCCCCACCTCACCACGTTTTCCCTCTTTTTTAGCGTTTGTTGCGCCGTATCCATTCCCGACGTGCCTTCCTCCCCCTCCTCTTCCTCCCCCTTTCAGCCGCATCAATGTCGGGGAGCAGTTGCAGGCGGAGCTGCCTGCCCTGCGGGACAGATGCCTCTTGGAAGAGGAGGAGGAAGGAGCCTCCCTGGTTTGGAAGCCCTGGGGTGACATGGAAAGCAAGCCCGAGCCGCAGGAGAAAGGTTTCTCTTCAGGCTTTTCTTGTGGGAAAGGGGCAAATTCCCCCTTTTCAGAGTTACTTGATAGGGCGTTTGGGTTCTCTCCCGTCTTGTCTTGGCCCCGTAGCGTTGGAGTGAAGGAGATGGCTCGTTTTTGGGAGGAAAGTGGCTAGATAAGAGCCGATGGTGCTCTGGGGAGCATCTTCCATGAGAAAGGGGGGGGTTTGGCGGTCCCAGCTCATCTGCAGCCAGGGAGGAGTTTCTCTCTGGAGATCCCGCTCCAAAAGCTGCTCTTCCTGTGGCAATAGTTGGAATATGGGCCTTTTTTCTGGGACTTTTCTGGTTTCCGGTCTGTTTTCTGCCCTTCCTCCATTTCCCATCCATCTCCTGTGGCATCTTTTCTCCTTCTTTGAGGAAAACCTGACCCGTTGGTGTTTTTTCTTGCCTTTGTAGTTTCAAAGCTGCTGAAGATGGCCTCTTCCAGCGGCAGAGCTGGGGCAGGGCTGAACGCGGAGCTGGCTCTGCATTGCCTGCACGAGGCTCGGGGCAACGTTGCGGTAGGGAGCAGCGCTTCTCCCTGAAGAACCCGCTTTGTGACTGGTTTGAGCTGGGAGTTGCTCTGAGTTGGCTCTTCCAGGGGCCGGAATCTCTTTGCTCAAGGCGCCGGGTGCTGCCCGTGGCGGCGTTAAGGTCTGGTGGGGTGACAGAGCCCGTCCCGGTGCATCCATTGGAGCTTGTTTGGATTCTGGGACAGTTGGGAGAATGGGATTTCTCCTGTGACTGAGGGACTCTGAGAGAAAACCCCAGATCTGCCCTCGCTGAAGCCCCGAGCGGCTCTGATTTGCTCCCTCTTCTTTGATTGAACACCACTGGGTGCCTGCCCCTCTCTACGAGGAGCGAGAATTGCCCCTTTTCCTCCTCTGCCGGAGGAACTGGAGTCCTTTTTTCCCATTAAATCTGGCAGGAAGCTCTGGAAATGCTGTGCTCTGGGCCCCCCCGGAGATCCGAATGCCACCCCTTGGCTGATTACCATTACGCAGGAAAATGGGATGAGAACAGATCCCTTTTATATTGGAATTATTCTTTAAAATGTTGGTTTTCGGTGGGGAAAATAATAGTTTTAATCCATTTGTGGGGCTTTTTGAGGCAGGGAAATGCCTCTTGTAATAATTTGCCTGTGGCTGTTTATCCCAAGGCTCGGACACTTGGACCCCAGTGGAACAGCAGTTATTTAAAGAGGCCTGTTATGTTCACAAGAAGAATTTTCGCCTCATCCAGAAGGAGGTAAAGCCGTTGGACGGGGGCGGAGCTCGTTAGCGGGGACGCTTTTAACCCAGGAAGTCCTATTTTCAATCCCCCGTTGGAATCCTGTCCTTAGGACCCTTCTTCCTGCTAAAAACCCATCGGGACAAGACATCATTTGCCCTCATTTGTAATGACAAGGGAGTATTTAATATCCCTGCATTTCTCCCCTTAGATACAGACTAAGACCGTGGCCCAGTGTGTGGAATACTATTATACATGGAAGAAAAAGATCCGATTTGGCAGCACCTGACCTCGCCTGCTGGAGAAAAGGGTCAAGAGAGTCCGGGATGAGGTGGAAAAAGCCAAAGGCGAGGTAAAAAAGCTGCTGGGGGGGTTTGTTTCCTCGACGAATCCATCTGCTCAAACGTTCCTTGCCAGGAAAGAGGGTTTTGCTTCACGGAAATAGATATTATTTTAATTTTTGGTGGGCGGGGGAAGGGGGTGGCTGTGTGGCTTCAGTGCGTGGGAATTGCACCTTTTCAGCCCCTTTGATAGATTTTGTGGAGGAAAGTGCTTTTCCGCTTGGGACAGTGGAAATAATAGAGTTTTTCTTGCACCCCGTTGTGGCTTTGCAGACTGTTTTCCCATTGGTTTTTTGGCTGTTTAGACTTTACCTGGGCTGATAAACCGCGTGAAATCCATGGCCAAAAAATCTTATTTTTCTGCCTTTTTGAGCCATTTCAAGTTATTTTGTCCCTGGTTTGCAGGCCGTCTGCCCCCAGAAGAAGAGGCCACGTGCGACCCCCAAAGACAAGCCCACGCCGGGGCGTCACCACCCGCAGCCCCACAGCGCCTGCGGCTCCTCCGGGGATGCCGGGACCTCCCTGTGCTGGGACTTGCCCTGAGGTGAGCGCGGAAGGTCAGCCCTCCCTTTTTCTTCCCCAAATGCCTCCTTTGGGTTCAGAAAAGCACCCTGGGGGGGTGGGGGGTGGGGGGCAGAAGGGAAGGGCAGCTGGAGGATTGCCCTTGCCCAGGTGCCTCTTGGTGGTTTTATTTGACTTTCAACCCCCAACATTCTGTCTTTTTGGAGTCGGGGAGACCTTCCCCGGAGCCGTGAGGTTCAGAGCGGCCCCTCCTTGTGCAAAAGCCTCAGGTTTGCCCTTTTTGCCCAGGACAAACTCAAGTTCCATTGAGTTTTGTGGCCCGAGGCTTGCCCACTCCAGTCCCTCACAGCCAGCAAAATGCCTCCAGTTTTAATTTGACCTCATTTGAAGTGATCGCCCAATTAATTCTCCTAATTTAACCCCCCCCAAAATCCATCCTCTTTAACCACCAGCATCCAGACCGGTGTCGTTTCTATGAAGCTGGGTCTAATGGATTTCTAGAGGAAGGACTTACAAATCCCTTTTTCCTTTGTTCTGCTCCCTTGTCCCTAAGGGCAGTTTCCCACGGGGTCCTATTTCCTAACTCCTTGAAGAGCTGGAAGTTTGCTTTCTTAAAATGTGGCGTCCTAACTGTGCTTCTCGTGGGCTTCCAACTTGTGAAGAGAGTGAACTGCACTAGAGCATGATGACTGCAGCCCATGGACTAGGGGATTGGGGGATGGAAAGGGCTCCCGGGGTTTCGCTTTGCTCCTTTTGCTTCTAGAAAATCCCCAAATGGCTCAATCCCCGCCTTCTGGCCCGGGGCAGCCGCAGCGGTGAAGTGGTAGCCGGAGGGTCCATCTCCAGAGCCATGATTTCCCTGAGAAGGGGGAAATTTTGTGGGGGATGGAGTGGTGTGTGAGGAGGAGGAGGAGGGCAAGGAAGGCTAAAGGAGGGTCTTGGCGGAAAGATTTTTATCCCCAGCGTGGTTTTGTCAGATTTTTTGGGCAGAACCTCCAGGATTTTGGGGTTCTTTTGATGGAGGATGAGGCAAAAATCCACGTTCAGCCGTGGGAATGAGGGCGACCCCTGGGAAAACGGGAGGAGGGAACTGGGGGTGGGGGTGGGTGTCGCTCGGCCCCTTCTCCACAGTGTGTTTTTGGGTGGAGGGTCGTGACAGGGGGAGTTGGGTTGTGACATCATAGTGGGGTTTGTGATGTCACAGAGTGGTTTGTGATGTCATAGAGTGGGGTTGTGACGTCATAGAGGGGTTATGATGTCATAGAGTGGGGTTGTGATATCATAGAGGTAGGGTTGTAACGTCATAGAGGGGCATTGTGATTTCACAGAGTTGGGTTGTGACGTCATAGTGGGGTTTGTGATGTCACTAAGTGGTTTCTGATGTCACAGAGTGGGGTTGTGACGTCATAGAAGTAGCGTTGTGACGTCATAGAGTTGGGTTGTGACGTCATAGAGGGGTTATTATGTCATAGAGTGGGGTTGTGACGCCATAGTGGGGTTTGTGATTTCATAGAGTGTGTTTGTGATGTCACAGAGTCGGGTTGTGATGTCATAGAGTGGGGTTGTAACGTCATAGAGTGCGGTTGTGACGTCACAGAGTCGGGTTGTGACGTCATAGTGGGGTTTGTGATGTCACAGAACCGCGTTGTGATGTCATAGAGGGGGATTGTGATGTCATAGAGGGAGGGTTGTGATGTCATAGAGGCAGGGTTGTGACGTCTCAGAAGGGCGTTGTGATTTCACAGAGTGTGGTTTTGACGTCATAGTGGGGTTTGTGATGTCACAGTCGGGTGGTGACGTCATAGAGTGGGGTTGTGATGTCATAGAGGTAGGGCTGTGACGTCATAGAGGGGCATTGTGATTTCAAAGAGTTGGGTTGTGACATCATAGTGGGGTTTGTGATGTCACAGAGTGCTTTGTGATGTCATAGAGTGGGGTTGTGACGTCAGAGAGTGGGGTTGTGATGTCATAGAGGTAGGGTTGTGACGTCATAGAGGGGCATTGTGATTTCAAAGAGTTGGGTTGTGACATCATAGTGGGGTTTGTGATGTCACAGAGTGGTTTGTGACGTCATAGAGTGGGGTTGTGACGTCATAGAGTGGGGTTATGATGTCATAGAGTGGGGTTGTGACGTCATAGTGGGGTTTGTGATGTCACAGAGTGGTTTCTGATGTCATAGAGTGGGGTTGTGATGTCATAGATGAGGTTATCATGTCATACAGTGGGGTTGTGACGTCATAGAGGGGGTTGTGACGTCATAGAGTGGGATTGTGACGTCATAGAGGGGGTTGTGACATCATTGGAGATTGTGATGTCATAGAGGTAGGGTTGTGACATCATCGAGGATTGTGTTGTCATAGAATTTTTGGGCAGAACCTCCAGGATTTTGGGGTTCTTTTGATGGAGGATGAGGCAAAAATCCACGTTGAGCCGTGGGAATGAGGGCGACCCCTGGGAAAACGGGAGGAGGGAACTGGGGGTGGGGGTGGGTGTCGCTCGGCCCCTTCTCCACAGCGTGTTTTTGGGTGGAGGGTCCCCCATATGGGCCAGAAACCCCCCCAAAGGCCCAGTGCTGTCCCAGTAAAGCCCTGGTTTTGCTGACGTCACAGGCCGTTGCCGGCCTCCCGCGTTCCACACAACATTCCGAGGCGGCGGTCGCTCGCTGGCCGTGGCTGTGGCAGCTTCCTACCGCTGTGGAGAGTGACATTCAGCAGCTGGATTGTTTTTTTGGGGAAACCCCCAAATTGTCCTGCCCGATGGGGCCCAAAAAGCCTCCAGTGGCCGAAGGGTAACGCTGGGGGTGGGAAGGGGCGTTGGAAGTTGGTGGCGGAAGGCTGAGTGATGTTTTGCTGGGAAATAGGGACCGGTTTTGCCCCAACTGACCACGTTTTCCCTCTTTTGAAGCGTTTGTTGCGCCGTATCCATTCCCGACGTGCCTTCCTCCCCCTCCTCTTCCTCCCCCTTTCAGCCGCATCAATGTCGGGGAGCAGTTGCAGGCGGAGCTGCCTGCCCTGCGGGACAGATCCCTCTTGGAAGAGGAGGAGGAAGGAGCCTCCCTGGTTTGGAAGCCCTGGGGTGACGTGGAAAGCAAGCCCGAGCCGCAGGAGAAAGGTTTCTCTTCAGGCTTTTCTTGTGGGAAAGGGGCAAATTCCCCGTTTTCAGAGTTACTTGCTAGGGCGTTTGGGTTCTCTCCCGTCTTGTCTTGGCCGCGTAGCGTTGGAGGGAAGGAGATGGCTCGTTTTTGGGAGGAAAGTGGCTAGATAAGAGCCGATGGTGCTCTCGGGAGCATCTTCCATGAGAAAGGGGGGGTTTGGCGGTCCCAGCTCATCTGCAGCCAGGGAGGAGTTTCTCTCTGGAGATCCCGCTCCAAAAGCTCTTGAAAGAGCCTCTTTTTGTCCATCAGAAGACTTTTCGCCTCATCCAGAAGGAGGTAAAGCCGTTGGAGCGGGGCGGAGCTGGTTAGCGGGGAGGCTTTTAACCCAGAAAGCCCTATTTTCAATCCCCCGTTGGAATCCTGTCCTTAGGACCCTTCTTCCTGCTCAAAACCCAGCGGGAGAAGACATCATTGCCCTCCTTTGTAATGACAAGGGAGTCTTTAATATCCCTGGATTTCTCCCCATAGATCCAGAGGCAAACCGTGGCCCAGTGTGTTGACTCTTGTTACTTCTGGAGGAAGACAGTGCGATTTGGCAGCACCTGACCTCGCCTGCTGGAGAAAAGGGTCAAGAGAGTCCGGGATGAGGTGGAAAAAGCCAAAGGCGAGGTAAAAAAGCTGCTGGGGGGGTTTGTTTCCTGGACGAATCCATCTGCTCAAACGTTCCTTGCCAGGAAAGAGGGATTTGCTTCACGGAAATAGCTATTATTTGAATTTTTGTTGGGCGGGGGAGCGGGGTGGCTGTGTGGCTTCAGTGCGTGGGAATTGCACCTTTTCAGCCCCTTTGATAGATTTTGTGGAGGAAAGTGCTTTTCCGCTTGGGACAGTGGAAATAATAGAGTTTTTCTTGCACCCCGTTGTGGCTTTGCACCCCGTTTTCCCATTGGTTTTTTGGCTGTTTAGACTTTACCTGGGCTGATAAACCGCGTGAAATCCATGGCCAAAAAATCTTATTTTTCTGCCTTTTTGAGCCATTTCAAGTTATTTTGTCCCTGGTTTGCAGGCCGTCTGCCCCCAGAAGAAGAGGCCACGTGCGACCCCCAAAGACAAGCCCACGCCGGGGCGTCACCACCCGCAGCCCCACAGCGCCTGCGGCTCCTCCGGGGATGCCGGGACCTCCCTGTGCTGGGACTTGCCCTGAGGTGAGCGCGGAAGGTCAGCCCTCCCTTTTTCTTCCCCAAATGCCTCCTTTGGGTTCAGAAAAGCACCCTGGGGGGGTGGGGGGTGGGGGGCAGAAGGGAAGGGCAGCTGGAGGATTGCCCTTGCCCAGGTGCCTCTTGGTGGTTTTATTTGACTTTCAACCCCCAACGTTCTGTCTTTTTGGAGTCGGGGAGACCTTCCCCGGAGCCGTGAGGTTCAGAGCGGCCCCTCCTTGTGCAAAAGCCTCAGGTTTCCCCTTTTTGCCCAGGACAAACTCAAGTTCCATTGAGTTTTGTGGCCCGAGGCTTGCCCACTCCAGTCCCTCACAGCCAGCAAAATGCCTCCAGTTTTAATTTGACCTCATTTGAAGTGATCGCCCAATTAATTCTCCTAATTTAACCCCCCCCAAAATCCATCCTCTTTAACCACCAGCATCCAGACCGGTGTCGTTTCTATGAAGCTGGGTCTAATGGATTTCTAGAGGAAGGACTTACAAATCCCTTTTTCCTTTGTTCTGCTCCCTTGTCCCTAAGGGCAGTTTCCCACGGGGTCCTATTTCCTAACTCCTTGAAGAGCTGGAAGTTTGCTTTCTTAAAATGTGGCGTCCTAACTGTGCTTCTCGTGGGCTTCCAACTTTATAAGAGAGTGAACTGCACTAGAGCATGATGACTGCAGCCCATGGACTAGGGGATTGGGGGATGGAAAGGGCCCCCGGGGTTTCGCTTTGCTCCTTTTGCTTCTAGAAAATCCCCAAATGGCTCAATCCCCGCCTTCTGGCCCGGGGCAGCCGCAGGGGTGAAGTGGTAGCCGGAGGGTCCCTCTGCAGAGCCATGATTTCCCTGAGAAGGGGGAAATTTTGTGGGGGATGGAGTGGTGTGTGAGGAGGAGGAGGAGGGCAAGGAAGGCTAAAGGAGGGTCTTGGCGGAAAGATTTTTATCCCCAGCGTGGTTTTGTCAGATTTTTTGGGCAGAACCTCCAGGATTTTGGGGTTCTTTTGATGGAGGATGAGGCAAAAATCCACGTTGAGCCGTGGGAATGAGGGCGACCCCTGGGAAAACGGGAGGAGGGAACTGGGGGTGGGGGTGGGTGTCGCTCGGCCCCTTCTCCACAGCGTGTTTTTGGGTGGAGGGTCGTGACAGGGGGAGTTGGGTTGTGACATCATAGTGGGGTTTGTGATGTCACAGAGTGGTTTGTGGTGTCATAGAGTGGGGTTGTGACGTCATAGAGGGGTTATGATGTCATAGAGTGGGGTTGTGATATCATAGAGGTAGGGTTGTGACGTCATAGAGGGGCATTGTGATTTCACAGAGTTGGGTTGTGACGTCATAGTGGGGTTTGTGATGTCACTAAGTGGTTTCTGATGTCACAGAGTGGGGTTGTGACGTCATAGAAGTAGCGTTGTGACGTCATAGAGTTGGGTTGTGACGTCATAGAGGGGTTATTATGTCATAGAGTGGGGTTGTGACGCCATAGTGGGGTTTGTGATTTCATAGAGTGTGTTTGTGATGTCACAGAGTCGGGTTGTGATGTCATAGAGTGGGGTTGTAACGTCATAGAGTGCGGTTGTGACGTCACAGAGTCGGGTTGTGACGTCATAGTGGGGTTTGTGATGTCACAGAACCGCGTTGTGATGTCATAGAGGGGGATTGTGATGTCATAGAGGGAGGGTTGTGATGTCATAGAGGCAGGGTTGTGACGTCTCAGAAGGGCGTTGTGATTTCACAGAGTGTGGTTTTGACGTCATAGTGGGGTTTGTGATGTCACAGTCGGGTGGTGACGTCATAGAGTGGGGTTGTGATGTCATAGAGGTAGGGTTGTGACGTCATAGAGGGGCATTGTGATTTCAAAGAGTTGGGTTGTGACATCATAGTGGGGTTTGTGATGTCACAGAGTGCTTTGTGATGTCATAGAGTGGGGTTGTGACGTCAGAGAGTGGGGTTGTGATGTCATAGAGGTAGGGTTGTGACGTCATAGAGGGGCATTGTGATTTCAAAGAGTTGGGTTGTGACATCATAGTGGGGTTTGTGATGTCACAGAGTGGTTTGTGACGTCATAGAGTGGGGTTGTGACGTCATAGAGTGGGGTTATGATGTCATAGAGTGGGGTTGTGACGTCATAGTGGGGTTTGTGATGTCACAGAGTGGTTTCTGATGTCATAGAGTGGGGTTGTGATGTCATAGATGAGGTTACATGTCATACAGTGGGGTTGTGACGTCATAGAGGGGGTTGTGACGTCATAGAGTGGGATTGTGACGTCATAGAGGGGGTTGTGACATCATTGGAGATTGTGATGTCATAGAGGTAGGGTTGTGACATCATCGAGGATTGTGTTGTCATAGAATTTTTGGGCAGAACCTCCAGGATTTTGGGGTTCTTTTGATGGAGGATGAGGCAAAAATCCACGTTCAGCCGTGGGAATGAGGGCGACCCCTGGGAAAACGGGAGGAGGGAACTGGGGGTGGGGGTGGGTGTCGCTCGGCCCCTTCTCCACAGCGTGTTTTTGGGTGGAGGGTCCCCCATATGGGCCAGAAACCCCCCCAAAGGCCCAGTGCTGTCCCAGTAAAGCCCTGGTTTTGCTGACGTCACAGGCCGTTGCCGGCCTCCCGCGTTCCACACAACATTCCGAGGCGGCGGTCGCTCGCTGGCCGTGGCTGTGGCAGCTTCCTACCGCTGTGGAGAGTGACATTCAGCAGCTGGATTGTTTTTTTGGGGAAACCCCCAAATTGTCCTGCCCGATGGGGCCCAAAAAGCCTCCAGTGGCCGAAGGGTAACGCTGGGGGTGGGAAGGGGCGGTGGAAGTTGGTGGCGGAAGGCTGAGTGATGTTTTGCTGGGAAATAGGGACCGGTTTTGCCCCACCTCACCACGTTTTCCCTCTTTTTTAGCGTTTGTTGCGCCGTATCCATTCCCGACGTGCCTTCCTCCCCCTCCTCTTCCTCCCCCTTTCAGCCGCATCAGTGTCGGGGAGCAGTTGCAGGCGGAGCTGCCTGCCCTGCGGGACAGATCCCTCTTGGAAGAGGAGGAGGAAGGAGCCTCCCTGGTTTGGAAGCCCTGGGGTGACGTGGAAAGCAAGCCCGAGCCGCAGGAGAAAGGTTTCTCTTCAGGCTTTTCTTGTGGGAAAGGGGCAAATTCCCCCTTTTCAGAGTTACTTGATCGGGCGTTTGGGTTCTCTCCCGTCTTGTCTTGGCCCCGTAGCGTTGGAGGGAAGGAGATGGCTCGTTTTTGGGAGGAAAGTGGCTAGATAAGAGCCGATGGTGCTCTCGGGAGCATCTTCCATGAGAAAGGGGGGGTTTGGCGGTCCCAGCTCATCTGCAGCCAGGGAGGAGTTTCTCTCTGGAGATCCCGCTCCCAAAGCTCTTGAAAGAGCCTTTTTTTTGTCCATCAGAAGACTTTTGGCCTCATCCAGAAGGAGGTAAAGCCGTTGGAGCGGGGCGGAGCTGGTTAGCGGGGAGGCTTTTAACCCAGAAAGCCCTATTTTCAATCCCCCGTTGGAATCCTGTCCTTAGGACCCTTCTTCCTGCTCAAAACCCAGCGGGAGAAGACATCATTGCCCTCCTTTGTAATGACAAGGGAGTCTTTAATATCCCTGGATTTCTCCCCATAGATCCAGAGGCAAACCGTGGCCCAGTGTGTTGACTCTTGTTCCTTCTGGAGGAAGAAAGTGCGATTTGGGTGCACCTGACCTCGCCTGCTGGAGAAAAGGGTCAAGAGAGTCTGGGATGAGGTGGAAAAAGCCAAAGGCGAGGTAAAAAAGCTGCTGGGGGGGTTTGTTTCCTCGACGAATCCATCTGCTCAAACGTTCCTTGCCAGGAAAGAGGGATTTGCTTCACGGAAATAGCTATTATTTGAATTTTTGTTGGGCGGGGGAGCGGGGTGGCTGTGTGGCTTCAGTGCGTGGGAATTGCACCTTTTCAGCCCCTTTGATAGATTTTGTGGAGGAAAGTGCTTTTCCGCTTGGGACAGTGGAAATAATACAGTTTTTCTTGCACCCCGTTGTGGCTTTGCACCCCGTTTTCCCATTGGTTTTTTGGCTGTTTAGACTTGACCTGGGCTGATAAACCGCGTGAAATCCATGGCCAAAAAATCTTATTTTTCTGCCTTTTTGAGCCATTTCAAGTTATTTTGTCCCTGGTTTGCAGGCCGTCTGCCACCAGAAGAAGAGGCCACGTGCGACCCCCAAAGACAAGCCCACGCCGGGGCGTCACCACCCGCAGCCCCACAGCGCCTGCGGCTCCTCCGGGGATGCCGGGACCTCCCTGTGCTGGGACTTGCCCTGAGGTGAGCGCGGAAGGTCAGCCCTCCCTTTTTCTTCCCCAAATGCCTCCTTTGGGTTCAGAAAAGCACCCTGGGGGGGTGGGGGGTGGGGGGCAGAAGGGAAGGGCAGCTGGAGGATTGCCCTTGCCCAGGTGCCTCTTGGTGGTTTTATTTGACTTTCAACCCCCAACATTCTGTCTTTTTGGAGTCGGGGAGACCTTCCCCGGAGCCGTGAGGTTCAGAGCGGCCCCTCCTTGTGCAAAAGCCTCAGGTTTCCCCTTTTTGCCCAGGACAAACTCAAGTTCCATTGAGTTTTGTGGCCCGAGGCTTGCCCACTCCAGTCCCTCACAGCCAGCAAAATGCCTCCAGTTTTAATTTGACCTCATTTGAAGTGATCGCCCAATTAATTCTCCTAATTTAACCCCCGCCAAAATCCATCCTCTTTAACCACCAGCATCCAGACCGGTGTCGTTTCTATGAAGCTGGGTCTAATGGATTTCTAGAGGAAGGACTTACAAATCCCTTTTTCCTTTGTTCTGCTCCCTTGTCCCTAAGGGCAGTTTCCCACGGGGTCCTATTTCCTAACTCCTTGAAGAGCTGGAAGTTTGCTTTCTTAAAATGTGGCGTCCTAACTGTGCTTCTCGTGGGCTTCCAACTTGTGAAGAGAGTGAAGTGCACTAGAGCATGATGACTGCAGCCCATGGACTAGGGGATTGGGGGATGGAAAGGGCTCCCGGGGTTTCGCTTTGCTCCTTTTGCTTCTAGAAAATCCCCAAATGGCTCAATCCCCGCCTTCTGGCCCGGGGCAGCCGCAGGGGTGAAGTGGTAGCCGGAGGGTCCATCTCCAGAGCCATGATTTCCCTGAGAAGGGGGAAATTTTGTGGGGGATGGAGTGGTGTGTGAGGAGGAGGAGGAGGGCAAGGAAGGCTAAAGGAGGGTCTTGGCGGAAAGATTTTTATCCCCAGCGTGGTTTTGTCAGATTTTTTGGGCAGAACCTCCAGGATTTTGGGGTTCTTTTGATGGAGGATGAGGCAAAAATCCACGTTCAGCCGTGGGAATGAGGGCGACCCCTGGGAAAACGGGAGGAGGGAACTGGGGGTGGGGGTGGGTGTCGCTCGGCCCCTTCTCCACAGTGTGTTTTTGGGTGGAGGGTCGTGACAGGGGGAGTTGGGTTGTGACATCATAGTGGGGTTTGTGATGTCACAGAGTGGTTTGTGATGTCATAGAGTGGGGTTGTGACGTCATAGAGGGGTTATGATGTCATAGAGTGGGGTTGTGATATCATAGAGGTAGGGTTGTGACGTCATAGAGGGGCATTGTGATTTCACAGAGTTGGGTTGTGACGTCATAGTGGGGTTTGTGATGTCACTAAGTGGTTTCTGATGTCACAGAGTGGGGTTGTGACGTCATAGAAGTAGCGTTGTGACGTCATAGAGTTGGGTTGTGACGTCATAGAGGGGTTATTATGTCATAGAGTGGGGTTGTGACGCCATAGTGGGGTTTGTGATTTCATAGAGTGTGTTTGTGATGTCACAGAGTCGGGTTGTGATGTCATAGAGTGGGGTTGTAACGTCATAGAGTGCGGTTGTGACGTCACAGAGTCGGGTTGTGACGTCATAGTGGGGTTTGTGATGTCACAGAACCGCGTTGTGATGTCATAGAGGGGGATTGTGATGTCATAGAGGGAGGGTTGTGATGTCATAGAGGCAGGGTTGTGACGTCTCAGAAGGGCGTTGTGATTTCACAGAGTGTGGTTTTGACGTCATAGTGGGGTTTGTGATGTCACAGTCGGGTGGTGACGTCATAGAGTGGGGTTGTGATGTCATAGAGGTAGGGTTGTGACGTCATAGAGGGGCATTGTGATTTCAAAGAGTTGGGTTGTGACATCATAGTGGGGTTTGTGATGTCACAGAGTGCTTTGTGATGTCATAGAGTGGGGTTGTGACGTCAGAGAGTGGGGTTGTGATGTCATAGAGGTAGGGTTGTGACGTCATAGAGGGGCATTGTGATTTCAAAGAGTTGGGTTGTGACATCATAGTGGGGTTTGTGATGTCACAGAGTGGTTTGTGACGTCATAGAGTGGGGTTGTGACGTCATAGAGTGGGGTTATGATGTCATAGAGTGGGGTTGTGACGTCATAGTGGGGTTTGTGATGTCACAGAGTGGTTTCTGATGTCATAGAGTGGGGTTGTGATGTCATAGATGAGGTTATCATGTCATACAGTGGGGTTGTGACGTCATAGAGGGGGTTGTGACGTCATAGAGTGGGATTGTGACGTCATAGAGGGGGTTGTGACATCATTGGAGATTGTGATGTCATAGAGGTAGGGTTGTGACATCATCGAGGATTGTGTTGTCATAGAATTTTTGGGCAGAACCTCCAGGATTTTGGGGTTCTTTTGATGGAGGATGAGGCAAAAATCCACGTTGAGCCGTGGGAATGAGGGCGACCCCTGGGAAAACGGGAGGAGGGAACTGGGGGTGGGGGTGGGTGTCGCTCGGCCCCTTCTCCACAGCGTGTTTTTGGGTGGAGGGTCCCCCATATGGGCCAGAAACCCCCCCAAAGGCCCAGTGCTGTCCCAGTAAAGCCCTGGTTTTGCTGACGTCACAGGCCGTTGCCGGCCTCCCGCGTTCCACACAACATTCCGAGGCGGCGGTCGCTCGCTGGCCGTGGCTGTGGCAGCTTCCTACCGCTGTGGAGAGTGACATTCAGCAGCTGGATTGTTTTTTTGGGGAAACCCCCAAATTGTCCTGCCCGATGGGGCCCAAAAAGCCTCCAGTGGCCGAAGGGTAACGCTGGGGGTGGGAAGGGGCGGTGGAAGTTGGTGGCGGAAGGCTGAGTGATGTTTTGCTGGGAAATAGGGACCGGTTTTGCCCCACCTCACCACGTTTTCCCTCTTTTTTAGCGTTTGTTGCGCCGTATCCATTCCCGACGTGCCTTCCTCCCCCTCCTCTTCCTCCCCCTTTCAGCCGCATCAGTGTCGGGGAGCAGTTGCAGGCGGAGCTGCCTGCCCTGCGGGACAGATCCCTCTTGGAAGAGGAGGAGGAAGGAGCCTCCCTGGTTTGGAAGCCCTGGGGTGACGTGGAAAGCAAGCCCGAGCCGCAGGAGAAAGGTTTCTCTTCAGGCTTTTCTTGTGGGAAAGGGGCAAATTCCCCCTTTTCAGAGTTACTTGATCGGGCGTTTGGGTTCTCTCCCGTCTTGTCTTGGCCCCGTAGCGTTGGAGGGAAGGAGATGGCTCGTTTTTGGGAGGAAAGTGGCTAGATAAGAGCCGATGGTGCTCTCGGGAGCATCTTCCATGAGAAAGGGGGGGTTTGGCGGTCCCAGCTCATCTGCAGCCAGGGAGGAGTTTCTCTCTGGAGATCCCGCTCCAAAAGCTCTTGAAAGAGCCTTTTTTTTGTCCATCAGAAGACTTTTGGCCTCATCCAGAAGGAGGTAAAGCCGTTGGAGTGGGGCGGAGCTGGTTAGCGGGGAGGCTTTTAACCCAGAAAGCCCTATTTTCAATCCCCCGTTGGAATCCTGTCCTTAGGACCCTTCTTCCTGCTCAAAACCCAGCGGGAGAAGACATCATTGCCCTCCTTTGTAATGACAAGGGAGTCTTTAATATCCCTGGATTTCTCCCCATAGATCCAGAGGCAAACCGTGGCCCAGTGTGTTGACTCTTGTTCCTTCTGGAGGAAGAAAGTGCGATTTGGGTGCACCTGACCTCGCCTGCTGGAGAAAAGGGTCAAGAGAGTCCGGGATGAGGTGGAAAAAGCCAAAGGCGAGGTAAAAAAGCTGCTGGGGGGGTTTGTTTCCTCGACGAATCCATCTGCTCAAACGTTCCTTGCCAGGAAAGAGGGATTTGCTTCACGGAAATAGCTATTATTTGAATTTTTGTTGGGCGGGGGAGCGGGGTGGCTGTGTGGCTTCAGTGCGTGGGAATTGCACCTTTTCAGCCCCTTTGATAGATTTTGTGGAGGAAAGTGCTTTTCCGCTTGGGACAGTGGAAATAATAGAGTTTTTCTTGCACCCCGTTGTGGCTTTGCACCCTGTTTTCCCATTGGTTTTTTGGCTGTTTAGACTTGACCTGGGCTGATAAACCGCGTGAAATCCATGGCCAAAAAATCTTATTTTTCTGCCTTTTTGAGCCATTTCGAGTTATTTTGTCCCTGGTTTGCAGGCCGTCTGCCCCCAGAAGAAGAGGCCACGTGCGACCCCCAAAGACAAGCCCACGCCGGGGCGTCACCACCCGCAGCCCCACAGTGCCTGCGGCTCCTCCGGGGATGCCGGGACCTCCCTGTGCTGGGACTTGCCCTGAGGTGAGCGCGGAAGGTCAGCCCTCCCTTTTTCTTCCCCAAATGCCTCCTTTGGGTTCAGAAAAGCACCCTGGGGGGGTGGGGGGTGGGGGGCAGAAGGGAAGGGCAGCTGGAGGATTGCCCTTGCCCAGGTGCCTCTTGGTGGTTTTATTTGACTTTCAACCCCCAACATTCTGTCTTTTTGGAGTCGGGGAGACCTTCCCCGGAGCCGTGAGGTTCAGAGCGGCCCCTCCTTGTGCAAAAGCCTCAGGTTTCCCCTTTTTGCCCAGGACAAACTCAAGTTCCATTGAGTTTTGTGGCCCGAGGCTTGCCCACTCCAGTCCCTCACAGCCAGCAAAATGCCTCCAGTTTTAATTTGACCTCATTTGAAGTGATCGCCCAATTAATTCTCCTAATTTAACCCCCGCCAAAATCCATCCTCTTTAACCACCAGCATCCAGACCGGTGTCGTTTCTATGAAGCTGGGTCTAATGGATTTCTAGAGGAAGGACTTACAAATCCCTTTTTCCTTTGTTCTGCTCCCTTGTCCCTAAGGGCAGTTTCCCACGGGGTCCTATTTCCTAACTCCTTGAAGAGCTGGAAGTTTGCTTTCTTAAAATGTGGCGTCCTAACTGTGCTTCTCGTGGGCTTCCAACTTGTGAAGAGAGTGAACTGCACTAGAGCATGATGACTGCAGCCCATGGACTAGGGGATTGGGGGATGGAAAGGGCTCCCGGGGTTTCGCTTTGCTCCTTTTGCTTCTAGAAAATCCCCAAATGGCTCAATCCCCGCCTTCTGGCCCGGGGCAGCCGCAGGGGTGAAGTGGTAGCCGGAGGGTCCATCTCCAGAGCCATGATTTCCCTGAGAAGGGGGAAATTTTGTGGGGGATGGAGTGGTGTGTGAGGAGGAGGAGGAGGGCAAGGAAGGCTAAAGGAGGGTCTTGGCGGAAAGATTTTTATCCCCAGCGTGGTTTTGTCAGATTTTTTGGGCAGAACCTCCAGGATTTTGGGGTTCTTTTGATGGAGGATGAGGCAAAAATCCACGTTGAGCCGTGGGAATGAGGGCGACCCCTGGGAAAACGGGAGGAGGGAACTGGGGGTGGGGGTGGGTGTCGCTCGGCCCCTTCTCCACAGTGTGTTTTTGGGTGGAGGGTCGTGACAGGGGGAGTTGGGTTGTGACATCATAGTGGGGTTTGTGATGTCACAGAGTGGTTTGTGGTGTCATAGAGTGGGGTTGTGACGTCATAGAGGGGTTATGATGTCATAGAGTGGGGTTGTGATATCATAGAGGTAGGGTTGTGACGTCATAGAGGGGCATTGTGATTTCACAGAGTTGGGTTGTGACGTCATAGTGGGGTTTGTGATGTCACTAAGTGGTTTCTGATGTCACAGAGTGGGGTTGTGACGTCATAGAAGTAGCGTTGTGACGTCATAGAGTTGGGTTGTGACGTCATAGAGGGGTTATTATGTCATAGAGTGGGGTTGTGACGCCATAGTGGGGTTTGTGATTTCATAGAGTGTGTTTGTGATGTCACAGAGTCGGGTTGTGATGTCATAGAGTGGGGTTGTAACGTCATAGAGTGCGGTTGTGACGTCACAGAGTCGGGTTGTGACGTCATAGTGGGGTTTGTGATGTCACAGAACCGCGTTGTGATGTCATAGAGGGGGATTGTGATGTCATAGAGGGAGGGTTGTGATGTCATAGAGGCAGGGTTGTGACGTCTCAGAAGGGCGTTGTGATTTCACAGAGTGTGGTTTTGACGTCATAGTGGGGTTTGTGATGTCACAGTCGGGTGGTGACGTCATAGAGTGGGGTTGTGATGTCATAGAGGTAGGGTTGTGACGTCATAGAGGGGCATTGTGATTTCAAAGAGTTGGGTTGTGACATCATAGTGGGGTTTGTGATGTCACAGAGTGCTTTGTGATGTCATAGAGTGGGGTTGTGACGTCAGAGAGTGGGGTTGTGATGTCATAGAGGTAGGGTTTTGACGTCATAGAGGGGCATTGTGATTTCAAAGAGTTGGGTTGTGACATCATAGTGGGGTTTGTGATGTCACAGAGTGGTTTGTGACGTCATAGAGTGGGGTTGTGACGTCATAGAGTGGGGTTATGATGTCATAGAGTGGGGTTGTGACGTCATAGTGGGGTTTGTGATGTCACAGAGTGGTTTCTGATGTCATAGAGTGGGGTTGTGATGTCATAGATGAGGTTACATGTCATACAGTGGGGTTGTGACGTCATAGAGGGGGTTGTGACGTCATAGAGTGGGATTGTGACGTCATAGAGGGGGTTGTGACATCATTGGAGATTGTGATGTCATAGAGGTAGGGTTGTGACATCATCGAGGATTGTGTTGTCATAGAATTTTTGGGCAGAACCTCCAGGATTTTGGGGTTCTTTTGATGGAGGATGAGGCAAAAATCCACGTTGAGCCGTGGGAATGAGGGCGACCCCTGGGAAAACGGGAGGAGGGAACTGGGGGTGGGGGTGGGTGTCGCTCGGCCCCTTCTCCACAGCGTGTTTTTGGGTGGAGGGTCCCCCATATGGGCCAGAAACCCCCCCAAAGGCCCAGTGCTGTCCCAGTAAAGCCCTGGTTTTGCTGACGTCACAGGCCGTTGCCGGCCTCCCGCGTTCCACACAACATTCCGAGGCGGCGGTCGCTCGCTGGCCGTGGCTGTGGCAGCTTCCTACCGCTGTGGAGAGTGACATTCAGCAGTTGGATTGTTTTTTTGGGGAAACCCCCAAATTGTCCTGCCCGATGGGGCCCAAAAAGCCTCCAGTGGCCGAAGGGTAACGCTGGGGGTGGGAAGGGGCGGTGGAAGTTGGTGGCGGAAGGCTGAGTGATGTTTTGCTGGGAAATAGGGACCGGTTTTGCCCCACCTCACCACGTTTTCCCTCTTTTTTAGCGTTTGTTGCGCCGTATCCATTCCCGACGTGCCTTCCTCCCCCTCCTCTTCCTCCCCCTTTCAGCCGCATCAGTGTCGGGGAGCAGTTGCAGGCGGAGCTGCCTGCCCTGCGGGACAGATCCCTCTTGGAAGAGGAGGAGGAAGGAGCCTCCCTGGTTTGGAAGCCCTGGGGTGACGTGGAAAGCAAGCCCGAGCCGCAGGAGAAAGGTTTCTCTTCAGGCTTTTCTTGTGGGAAAGGGGCAAATTCCCCCTTTTCAGAGTTACTTGATCGGGCGTTTGGGTTCTCTCCCGTCTTGTCTTGGCCCCGTAGCGTTGGAGGGAAGGAGATGGCTCGTTTTTGGGAGGAAAGTGGCTAGATAAGAGCCGATGGTGCTCTCGGGAGCATCTTCCATGAGAAAGGGGGGTTTTGGCGGTCCCAGCTCATCTGCAGCCAGGGAGGAGTTTCTCTCTGGAGATCCCGCTCCAAAAGCTCTTGAAAGAGCCTTTTTTTTGTCCATCAGAAGACTTTTCGCCTCATCCAGAAGGAGGTAAAGCCGTTGGAGCGGGGCGGAGCTGGTTAGCGGGGAGGCTTTTAACCCAGAAAGCCCTATTTTCAATCCCCCGTTGGAATCCTGTCCTTAGGACCCTTCTTCCTGCTCAAAACCCAGCGGGAGAAGACATCATTGCCCTCCTTTGTAATGACAAGGGAGTCTTTAATATCCCTGGATTTCTCCCCATAGATCCAGAGGCAAACTGTGGCCCAGTGTGTTGACTCTTGTTCCTTCTGGAGGAAGAAAGTGCGATTTGGGTGCACCTGACCTCGCCTGCTGGAGAAAAGTGTCAAGAGAGTCCGGGATGAGGTGGAAAAAGCCAAAGGCGAGGTAAAAAAGCTGCTGGGGGGGTTTGTTTCCTCGACGAATCCATCTGCTCAAACGTTCCTTGCCAGGAAAGAGGGATTTGCTTCACGGAAATAGCTATTATTTGAATTTTTGTTGGGCGGGGGAGCGGGGTGGCTGTGTGGCTTCAGTGCGTGGGAATTGCACCTTTTCAGCCCCTTTGATAGATTTTGTGGAGGAAAGTGCTTTTCCGCTTGGGACAGTGGAAATAATAGAGTTTTTCTTGCACCCCGTTGTGGCTTTGCACCCCGTTTTCCCATTGGTTTTTTGGCTGTTTAGACTTTACCTGGGCTGATAAACCGCGTGAAATCCATGGCCAAAAAATCTTATTTTTCTGCCTTTTTGAGCCATTTCAAGTTATTTTGTCCCTGGTTTGCAGGCCGTCTGCCACCAGAAGAAGAGGACACGTGCGACCCCCAAAGACAAGCCCACGCCGGGGCGTCACCACCCGCAGCCCCACAGCGCCTGCGGCTCCTCCGGGGATGCCGGGACCTCCCTGTGCTGGGACTTGCCCTGAGGTGAGCGCGGAAGGTCAGCCCTCCCTTTTTCTTCCCCAAATGCCTCCTTTGGGTTCAGAAAAGCACCCTGGGGGGGTGGGGGGTGGGGGGCAGAAGGGAAGGGCAGCTGGAGGATTGCCCTTGCCCAGGTGCCTCTTGGTGGTTTTATTTGACTTTCAACCCCCAACATTCTGTCTTTTTGGAGTCGGGGAGACCTTACCCGGAGCCATGAGGTTCAGAGCGGCCCCTCCTTGTGCAAAAGCCTCAGGTTTCCCCTTTTTGCCCAGGACAAACTCAAGTTCCATTGAGTTTTGTGGCCCGAGGCTTGCCCACTCCAGTCCCTCACAGCCAGCAAAATGCCTCCAGTTTTAATTTGACCTCATTTGAAGTGATCGCCCAATTAATTCTCCTAATTTAACCCCCGCCAAAATCCATCCTCTTTAACCACCAGCATCCAGACCGGTGTCGTTTCTATGAAGCTGGGTCTAATGGATTTCTAGAGGAAGGACTTACAAATCCCTTTTTCCTTTGTTCTGCTCCCTTGTCCCTAAGGGCAGTTTCCCACGGGGTCCTATTTCCTAACTCCTTGAAGAGCTGGAAGTTTGCTTTCTTAAAATGTGGCGTCCTAACTGTGCTTCTCGTGGGCTTCCAACTTGTGAAGAGAGTGAACTGCACTAGAGCATGATGACTGCAGCCCATGGACTAGGGGATTGGGGGATGGAAAGGGCTCCCGGGGTTTCGCTTTGCTCCTTTTGCTTCTAGAAAATCCCCAAATGGCTCAATCCCCGCCTTCTGGCCCGGGGCAGCCGCAGGGGTGAAGTGGTAGCCGGAGGGTCCATCTCCAGAGCCATGATTTCCCTGAGAAGGGGGAAATTTTGTGGGGGATGGAGTGGTGTGTGAGGAGGAGGAGGAGGGCAAGGAAGGCTAAAGGAGGGTCTTGGCGGAAAGATTTTTATCCCCAGCGTGGTTTTGTCAGATTTTTTGGGCAGAACCTCCAGGATTTTGGGGTTCTTTTGATGGAGGATGAGGCAAAAATCCACGTTGAGCCGTGGGAATGAGGGCGACCCCTGGGAAAACGGGAGGAGGGAACTGGGGGTGGGGGTGGGTGTCGCTCGGCCCCTTCTCCACAGTGTGTTTTTGGGTGGAGGGTCGTGACAGGGGGAGTTGGGTTGTGACATCATAGTGGGGTTTGTGATGTCACAGAGTGGTTTGTGATGTCATAGAGTGGGGTTGTGACGTCATAGAGGGGTTATGATGTCATAGAGGTAGGGTTGTGACGTCATAGAGGGGCATTGTGATTTCACAGAGTTGGGTTGTGACGTCATAGTGGGGTTTGTGATGTCACTAAGTGGTTTCTGATGTCACAGAGTGGGGTTGTGACGTCATAGAAGTAGCGTTGTGACGTCATAGAGTTGGGTTGTGACGTCATAGAGGGGTTATTATGTCATAGAGTGGGGTTGTGACGCCATAGTGGGGTTTGTGATTTCATAGAGTGTGTTTGTGATGTCACAGAGTCGGGTTGTGATGTCATAGAGTGGGGTTGTAACGTCATAGAGTGCGGTTGTGACGTCACAGAGTCGGGTTGTGACGTCATAGTGGGGTTTGTGATGTCACAGAACCGCGTTGTGATGTCATAGAGGGGGATTGTGATGTCATAGAGGGAGGGTTGTGATGTCATAGAGGCAGGGTTGTGACGTCTCAGAAGGGCGTTGTGATTTCACAGAGTGTGGTTTTGACGTCATAGTGGGGTTTGTGATGTCACAGTCGGGTGGTGACGTCATAGAGTGGGGTTGTGATGTCATAGAGGTAGGGTTGTGACGTCATAGAGGGGCATTGTGATTTCAAAGAGTTGGGTTGTGACATCATAGTGGGGTTTGTGATGTCACAGAGTGCTTTGTGATGTCATAGAGTGGGGTTGTGACGTCAGAGAGTGGGGTTGTGATGTCATAGAAGTAGGGTTGTGACGTCATAGAGGGGCATTGTGATTTCAAAGAGTTGGGTTGTGACATCATAGTGGGGTTTGTGATGTCACAGAGTGGTTTGTGACGTCATAGAGTGGGGTTGTGACGTCATAGAGTGGGGTTATGATGTCATAGAGTGGGGTTGTGACGTCATAGTGGGGTTTGTGATGTCACAGAGTGGTTTCTGATGTCATAGAGTGGGGTTGTGATGTCATAGATGAGGTTATCATGTCATACAGTGGGGTTGTGACGTCATAGAGGGGGTTGTGACGTCATAGAGTGGGATTGTGACGTCATAGAGGGGGTTGTGACATCATTGGAGATTGTGATGTCATAGAGGTAGGGTTGTGACATCATCGAGGATTGTGTTGTCATAGAATTTTTGGGCAGAACCTCCAGGATTTTGGGGTTCTTTTGATGGAGGATGAGGCAAAAATCCACGTTGAGCCGTGGGAATGAGGGCGACCCCTGGGAAAACGGGAGGAGGGAACTGGGGGTGGGGGTGGGTGTCGCTCGGCCCCTTCTCCACAGCGTGTTTTTGGGTGGAGGGTCCCCCATATGGGCCAGAAACCCCCCCAAAGGCCCAGTGCTGTCCCAGTAAAGCCCTGGTTTTGCTGACGTCACAGGCCGTTGCCGGCCTCCCGCGTTCCACACAACATTCCGAGGCGGCGGTCGCTCGCTGGCCGTGGCTGTGGCAGCTTCCTACCGCTGTGGAGAGTGACATTCAGCAGCTGGATTGTTTTTTTGGGGAAACCCCCAAATTGTCCTGCCCGATGGGGCCCAAAAAGCCTCCAGTGGCCGAAGGGTAACGCTGGGGGTGGGAAGGGGCGGTGGAAGTTGGTGGCGGAAGGCTGAGTGATGTTTTGCTGGGAAATAGGGACCGGTTTTGCCCCACCTCACCACGTTTTCCCTCTTTTTTAGCGTTTGTTGCGCCGTATCCATTCCCGACGTGCCTTCCTCCCCCTCCTCTTCCTCCCCCTTTCAGCCGCATCAGTGTCGGGGAGCAGTTGCAGGCGGAGCTGCCTGCCCTGCGGGACAGATGCCTCTTGGAAGAGGAGGAGGAAGGAGCCTCCCTGGTTTGGAAGCCCTGGGGTGACGTGGAAAGCAAGCCCGAGCCGCAGGAGAAAGGTTTCTCTTCAGGCTTTTCTTGTGGGAAAGGGGCAAATTCCCCCTTTTCAGAGTTACTTGATCGGGCGTTTGGGTTCTCTCCCGTCTTGTCTTGGCCCCGTAGCGTTGGAGGGAAGGAGATGGCTCGTTTTTGGGAGGAAAGTGGCTAGATAAGAGCCGATGGTGCTCTCGGGAGCATCTTCCATGAGAAAGGGGGGTTTTGGCGGTCCCAGCTCATCTGCAGCCAGGGAGGAGTTTCTCTCTGGAGATCCCGCTCCAAAAGCTCTTGAAAGAGCCTTTTTTTTGTCCATCAGAAGACTTTTCGCCTCATCCAGAAGGAGGTAAAGCCGTTGGAGCGGGGCGGAGCTGGTTAGCGGGGAGGCTTTTAACCCAGAAAGCCCTATTTTCAATCCCCCGTTGGAATCCTGTCCTTAGGACCCTTCTTCCTGCTCAAAACCCAGCGGGAGAAGACATCATTGCCCTCCTTTGTAATGACAAGGGAGTCTTTAATATCCCTGGATTTCTCCCCATAGATCCAGAGGCAAACCGTGGCCCAGTGTGTTGACTCTTGTTCCTTCTGGAGGAAGAAAGTGCGATTTGGGTGCACCTGACCTCGCCTGCTGGAGAAAAGGGTCAAGAGAGTCCGGGATGAGGTGGAAAAAGCCAAAGGCGAGGTAAAAAAGCTGCTGGGGGGGTTTGTTTCCTCGATGAATCCATCTGCTCAAACGTTCCTTGCCAGGAAAGAGGGATTTGCTTCACGGAAATAGCTATTATTTGAATTTTTGTTGGGCGGGGGAGCGGGGTGGCTGTGTGGCTTCAGTGCGTGGGAATTGCACCTTTTCAGCCCCTTTGATAGATTTTGTGGAGGAAAGTGCTTTTCCGCTTGGGACAGTGGAAATAATAGAGTTTTTCTTGCACCCCGTTGTGGCTTTGCACCCTGTTTTCCCATTGGTTTTTTGGCTGTTTAGACTTTACCTGGGCTGATAAACCGCGTGAAATCCATGGCCAAAAAATCTTATTTTTCTGCCTTTTTGAGCCATTTCAAGTTATTTTGTCCCTGGTTTGCAGGCCGTCTGCCCCCAGAAGAAGAGGCCACGTGCGACCCCCAAAGACAAGCCCACGCCGGGGCGTCACCACCCGCAGCCCCACAGTGCCTGCGGCTCCTCCGGGGATGCCGGGACCTCCCTGTGCTGGGACTTGCCCTGAGGTGAGCGCGGAAGGTCAGCCCTCCCTTTTTCTTCCCCAAATGCCTCCTTTGGGTTCAGAAAAGCACCCTGGGGGGGTGGGGGGTGGGGGGCAGAAGGGAAGGGCAGCTGGAGGATTGCCCTTGCCCAGGTGCCTCTTGGTGGTTTTATTTGACTTTCAACCCCCAACATTCTGTCTTTTTGGAGTCGGGGAGACCTTCCCCGGAGCCGTGAGGTTCAGAGCGGCCCCTCCTTGTGCAAAAGCCTCAGGTTTCCCCTTTTTGCCCAGGACAAACTCAAGTTCCATTGAGTTTTGTGGCCCGAGGCTTGCCCACTCCAGTCCCTCACAGCCAGCAAAATGCCTCCAGTTTTAATTTGACCTCATTTGAAGTGATCGCCCAATTAATTCTCCTAATTTAACCCCCCCCAAAATCCATCCTCTTTAACCACCAGCATCCAGACCGGTGTCGTTTCTATGAAGCTGGGTCTAATGGATTTCTAGAGGAAGGACTTACAAATCCCTTTTTCCTTTGTTCTGCTCCCTTGTCCCTAAGGGCAGTTTCCCACGGGGTCCTATTTCCTAACTCCTTGAAGAGCTGGAAGTTTGCTTTCTTAAAATGTGGCGTCCTAACTGTGCTTCTCGTGGGCTTCCAACTTGTGAAGAGAGTGAACTGCACTAGAGCATGATGACTGCAGCCCATGGACTAGGGGATTGGGGGATGGAAAGGGCTCCCGGGGTTTCGCTTTGCTCCTTTTGCTTCTAGAAAATCCCCAAATGGCTCAATCCCCGCCTTCTGGCCCGGGGCAGCCGCAGGGGTGAAGTGGTAGCCGGAGGGTCCATCTCCAGAGCCCTGATTTCCCTGAGAAGGGGGAAATTTTGTGGGGGATGGAGTGGTGTGTGAGGAGGAGGAGGAGGGCAAGGAAGGCTAAAGGAGGGTCTTGGCGGAAAGATTTTTATCCCCAGCGTGGTTTTGTCAGATTTTTTGGGCAGAACCTCCAGGATTTTGGGGTTCTTTTGATGGAGGATGAGGCAAAAATCCACGTTGAGCCGTGGGAATGAGGGCGACCCCTGGGAAAACGGGAGGAGGGAACTGGGGGTGGGGGTGGGTGTCGCTCGGCCCCTTCTCCACAGTGTGTTTTTGGGTGGAGGGTCGTGACAGGGGGAGTTGGGTTGTGACATCATAGTGGGGTTTGTGATGTCACAGAGTGGTTTGTGGTGTCATAGAGTGGGGTTGTGACGTCATAGAGGGGTTATGATGTCATAGAGTGGGGTTGTGATATCATAGAGGTAGGGTTGTGACGTCATAGAGGGGCATTGTGATTTCACAGAGTTGGGTTGTGACGTCATAGTGGGGTTTGTGATGTCACTAAGTGGTTTCTGATGTCACAGAGTGGGGTTGTGACGTCATAGAAGTAGCGTTGTGACGTCATAGAGTTGGGTTGTGACGTCATAGAGGGGTTATTATGTCATAGAGTGGGGTTGTGACGCCATAGTGGGGTTTGTGATTTCATAGAGTGTGTTTGTGATGTCACAGAGTCGGGTTGTGATGTCATAGAGTGGGGTTGTAACGTCATAGAGTGCGGTTGTGACGTCACAGAGTCGGGTTGTGACGTCATAGTGGGGTTTGTGATGTCACAGAACCGCGTTGTGATGTCATAGAGGGGGATTGTGATGTCATAGAGGGAGGGTTGTGATGTCATAGAGGCAGGGTTGTGACGTCTCAGAAGCGCGTTGTGATTTCACAGAGTGTGGTTTTGACGTCATAGTGGGGTTTGTGATGTCACAGTCGGGTGGTGACGTCATAGAGTGGGGTTGTGATGTCATAGAGGTAGGGTTGTGACGTCATAGAGGGGCATTGTGATTTCAAAGAGTTGGGTTGTGACATCATAGTGGGGTTTGTGATGTCACAGAGTGCTTTGTGATGTCATAGAGTGGGGTTGTGACGTCAGAGAGTGGGGTTGTGATGTCATAGAGGTAGGGTTTTGACGTCATAGAGGGGCATTGTGATTTCAAAGAGTTGGGTTGTGACATCATAGTGGGGTTTGTGATGTCACAGAGTGGTTTGTGACGTCATAGAGTGGGGTTGTGACGTCATAGAGTGGGGTTATGATGTCATAGAGTGGGGTTGTGACGTCATAGTGGGGTTTGTGATGTCACAGAGTGGTTTCTGATGTCATAGAGTGGGGTTGTGATGTCATAGATGAGGTTACATGTCATACAGTGGGGTTGTGACGTCATAGAGGGGGTTGTGACGTCATAGAGTGGGATTGTGACGTCATAGAGGGGGTTGTGACATCATTGGAGATTGTGATGTCATAGAGGTAGGGTTGTGACATCATCGAGGATTGTGTTGTCATAGAATTTTTGGGCAGAACCTCCAGGATTTTGGGGTTCTTTTGATGGAGGATGAGGCAAAAATCCACGTTGAGCCGTGGGAATGAGGGCGACCCCTGGGAAAACGGGAGGAGGGAACTGGGGGTGGGGGTGGGTGTCGCTCGGCCCCTTCTCCACAGCGTGTTTTTGGGTGGAGGGTCCCCCATATGGGCCAGAAACCCCCCCAAAGGCCCAGTGCTGTCCCAGTAAAGCCCTGGTTTTGCTGACGTCACAGGCCGTTGCCGGCCTCCCGCGTTCCACACAACATTCCGAGGCGGCGGTCGCTCGCTGGCCGTGGCTGTGGCAGCTTCCTACCGCTGTGGAGAGTGACATTCAGCAGCTGGATTGTTTTTTTGGGGAAACCCCCAAATTGTCCTGCCCGATGGGGCCCAAAAAGCCTCCAGTGGCCGAAGGGTAACGCTGGGGGTGGGAAGGGGCGGTGGAAGTTGGTGGCGGAAGGCTGAGTGATGTTTTGCTGGGAAATAGGGACCGGTTTTGCCCCACCTCACCACGTTTTCCCTCTTTTTTAGCGTTTGTTGCGCCGTATCCATTCCCGACGTGCCTTCCTCCCCCTCCTCTTCCTCCCCCTTTCAGCCGCATCAGTGTCGGGGAGCAGTTGCAGGCGGAGCTGCCTGCCCTGCGGGACAGATCCCTCTTGGAAGAGGAGGAGGAAGGAGCCTCCCTGGTTTGGAAGCCCTGGGGTGACGTGGAAAGCAAGCCCGAGCCGCAGGAGAAAGGTTTCTCTTCAGGCTTTTCTTGTGGGAAAGGGGCAAATTCCCCCTTTTCAGAGTTACTTGATCGGGCGTTTGGGTTCTCTCCCGTCTTGTCTTGGCCCCGTAGCGTTGGAGGGAAGGAGATGGCTCGTTTTTGGGAGGAAAGTGGCTAGATAAGAGCCGATGGTGCTCTCGGGAGCATCTTCCATGAGAAAGGGGGGGTTTGGCGGTCCCAGCTCATCTGCAGCCAGGGAGGAGTTTCTCTCTGGAGATCCCGCTCCAAAAGCTCTTGAAAGAGCCTTTTTTTTGTCCATCAGAAGACTTTTGGCCTCATCCAGAAGGAGGTAAAGCCGTTGGAGCGGGGCGGAGCTGGTTAGCGGGGAGGCTTTTAACCCAGAAAGCCCTATTTTCAATCCCCCGTTGGAATCCTGTCCTTAGGACCCTTCTTCCTGCTCAAAACCCAGCGGGAGAAGACATCATTGCCCTCCTTTGTAATGACAAGGGAGTCTTTAATATCCCTGGATTTCTCCCCATAGATCCAGAGGCAAACTGTGGCCCAGTGTGTTGACTCTTGTTCCTTCTGGAGGAAGACAGTGCGATTTGGGTGCACCTGACCTCGCCTGCTGGAGAAAAGTGTCAAGAGAGTCCGGGATGAGGTGGAAAAAGCCAAAGGCGAGGTAAAAAAGCTGCTGGGGGGGTTTGTTTCCTCGACGAATCCATCTGCTCAAACGTTCCTTGCCAGGAAAGAGGGATTTGCTTCACGGAAATAGCTATTATTTGAATTTTTGTTGGGCGGGGGAGCGGGGTGGCTGTGTGGCTTCAGTGCGTGGGAATTGCACCTTTTCAGCCCCTTTGATAGATTTTGTGGAGGAAAGTGCTTTTCCGCTTGGGACAGTGGAAATAATAGAGTTTTTCTTGCACCCCGTTGTGGCTTTGCACCCCGTTTTCCCATTGGTTTTTTGGCTGTTTAGACTTTACCTGGGCTGATAAACCGCGTGAAATCCATGGCCAAAAAATCTTATTTTTCTGCCTTTTTGAGCCATTTCAAGTTATTTTGTCCCTGGTTTGCAGGCCGTCTGCCACCAGAAGAAGAGGCCACGTGCGACCCCCAAAGACAAGCCCACGCCGGGGCGTCACCACCCGCAGCCCCACAGCGCCTGCGGCTCCTCCGGGGATGCCGGGACCTCCCTGTGCTGGGACTTGCCCTGAGGTGAGCGCGGAAGGTCAGCCCTCCCTTTTTCTTCCCCAAATGCCTCCTTTGGGTTCAGAAAAGCACCCTGGGGGGGTGGGGGGTGGGGGGCAGAAGGGAAGGGCAGCTGGAGGATTGCCCTTGCCCAGGTGCCTCTTGGTGGTTTTATTTGACTTTCAACCCCCAACATTCTGTCTTTTTGGAGTCGGGGAGACCTTACCCGGAGCCATGAGGTTCAGAGCGGCCCCTCCTTGTGCAAAAGCCTCAGGTTTCCCCTTTTTGCCCAGGACAAACTCAAGTTCCATTGAGTTTTGTGGCCCGAGGCTTGCCCACTCCAGTCCCTCACAGCCAGCAAAATGCCTCCAGTTTTAATTTGACCTCATTTGAAGTGATCGCCCAATTAATTCTCCTAATTTAACCCCCGCCAAAATCCATCCTCTTTAACCACCAGCATCCAGACCGGTGTCGTTTCTATGAAGCTGGGTCTAATGGATTTCTAGAGGAAGGACTTACAAATCCCTTTTTCCTTTGTTCTGCTCCCTTGTCCCTAAGGGCAGTTTCCCACGGGGTCCTATTTCCTAACTCCTTGAAGAGCTGGAAGTTTGCTTTCTTAAAATGTGGCGTCCTAACTGTGCTTCTCGTGGGCTTCCAACTTGTGAAGAGAGTGAAGTGCACTAGAGCATGATGACTGCAGCCCATGGACTAGGGGATTGGGGGATGGAAAGGGCTCCCGGGGTTTCGCTTTGCTCCTTTTGCTTCTAGAAAATCCCCAAATGGCTCAATCCCCGCCTTCTGGCCCGGGGCAGCCGCAGGGGTGAAGTGGTAGCCGGAGGGTCCATCTCCAGAGCCATGATTTCCCTGAGAAGGGGGAAATTTTGTGGGGGATGGAGTGGTGTGTGAGGAGGAGGAGGAGGGCAAGGAAGGCTAAAGGAGGGTCTTGGCGGAAAGATTTTTATCCCCAGCGTGGTTTTGTCAGATTTTTTGGGCAGAACCTCCAGGATTTTGGGGTTCTTTTGATGGAGGATGAGGCAAAAATCCACGTTCAGCCGTGGGAATGAGGGCGACCCCTGGGAAAACGGGAGGAGGGAACTGGGGGTGGGGGTGGGTGTCGCTCGGCCCCTTCTCCACAGCGTGTTTTTGGGTGGAGGGTCCCCCATATGGGCCAGAAACCCCCCCAAAGGCCCAGTGCTGTCCCAGTAAAGCACTGGTTTTGCTGACGTCACAGGCCGTTGCCGGCCTCCCGCGTTCCACACAACATTCCGAGGCGGCGGTCGCTCGCTGGCCGTGGCTGTGGCAGCTTCCTACCGCTGTGGAGAGTGACATTCAGCAGCTGGATTGTTTTTTTGGGGAAACCCCCAAATTGTCCTGCCCGATGGGGCCCAAAAAGCCTCCAGTGGCCGAAGGGTAACGCTGGGGGTGGGAAGGGGCGGTGGAAGTTGGTGGCGGAAGGCTGAGTGATGTTTTGCTGGGAAATAGGGACCGGTTTTGCCCCACCTCACCACGTTTTCCCTCTTTTTTAGCGTTTGTTGCGCCGTATCCATTCCCGACGTGCCTTCCTCCCCCTCCTCTTCCTCCCCCTTTCAGCCGCATCAGTGTCGGGGAGCAGTTGCAGGCGGAGCTGCCTGCCCTGCGGGACAGATGCCTCTTGGAAGAGGAGGAGGAAGGAGCCTCCCTGGTTTGGAAGCCCTGGGGTGACGTGGAAAGCAAGCCCGAGCCGCAGGAGAAAGGTTTCTCTTCAGGCTTTTCTTGTGGGAAAGGGGCAAATTCCCCCTTTTCAGAGTTACTTGATCGGGCGTTTGGGTTCTCTCCCGTCTTGTCTTGGCCCCGTAGCGTTGGAGGGAAGGAGATGGCTCGTTTTTGGGAGGAAAGTGGCTAGATAAGAGCCGATGGTGCTCTCGGGAGCATCTTCCATGAGAAAGGGGGGTTTTGGCGGTCCCAGCTCATCTGCAGCCAGGGAGGAGTTTCTCTCTGGAGATCCCGCTCCAAAAGCTCTTGAAAGAGCCTTTTTTTTGTCCATCAGAAGACTTTTCGCCTCATCCAGAAGGAGGTAAAGCCGTTGGAGCGGGGCGGAGCTGGTTAGCGGGGAGGCTTTTAACCCAGAAAGCCCTATTTTCAATCCCCCGTTGGAATCCTGTCCTTAGGACCCTTCTTCCTGCTCAAAACCCAGCGGGAGAAGACATCATTGCCCTCCTTTGTAATGACAAGGGAGTCTTTAATATCCCTGGATTTCTCCCCATAGATCCAGAGGCAAACCGTGGCCCAGTGTGTTGACTCTTGTTCCTTCTGGAGGAAGACAGTGCGATTTGGGTGCATCTGACCTCGCCTGCTGGAGAAAAGGGTCAAGAGAGTCCGGGATGAGGTGGAAAAAGCCAAAGGCGAGGTAAAAAAGCTGCTGGGGGGGTTTGTTTCCTGGACGAATCCATCTGCTCAAACGTTCCTTGCCAGGAAAGAGGGATTTGCTTCACGGAAATAGCTATTATTTGAATTTTTGTTGGGCGGGGGAGCGGGGTGGCTGTGTGGCTTCAGTGCGTGGGAATTGCACCTTTTCAGCCCCTTTGATAGATTTTGTGGAGGAAAGTGCTTTTCCGCTTGGGACAGTGGAAATAATAGAGTTTTTCTTGCACCCCGTTGTGGCTTTGCACCCTGTTTTCCCATTGGTTTTTTGGCTGTTTAGACTTTACCTGGGCTGATAAACCGCGTGAAATCCATGGCCAAAAAATCTTATTTTTCTGCCTTTTTGAGCCATTTCAAGTTATTTTGTCCCTGGTTTGCAGGCCGTCTGCCCCCAGAAGAAGAGGCCACGTGCGACCCCCAAAGACAAGCCCACGCCGGGGCGTCACCACCCGCAGCCCCACAGTGCCTGCGGCTCCTCCGGGGATGCCGGGACCTCCCTGTGCTGGGACTTGCCCTGAGGTGAGCGCGGAAGGTCAGCCCTCCCTTTTTCTTCCCCAAATGCCTCCTTTGGGTTCAGAAAAGCACCCTGGGGGGGTGGGGGGTGGGGGGCAGAAGGGAAGGGCAGCTGGAGGATTGCCCTTGCCCAGGTGCCTCTTGGTGGTTTTATTTGACTTTCAACCCCCAACATTCTGTCTTTTTGGAGTCGGGGAGACCTTCCCCGGAGCCGTGAGGTTCAGAGCGGCCCCTCCTTGTGCAAAAGCCTCAGGTTTCCCCTTTTTGCCCAGGACAAACTCAAGTTCCATTGAGTTTTGTGGCCCGAGGCTTGCCCACTCCAGTCCCTCACAGCCAGCAAAATGCCTCCAGTTTTAATTTGACCTCATTTGAAGTGATCGCCCAATTAATTCTCCTAATTTAACCCCCCCCAAAATCCATCCTCTTTAACCACCAGCATCCAGACCGGTGTCGTTTCTATGAAGCTGGGTCTAATGGATTTCTAGAGGAAGGACTTACAAATCCCTTTTTCCTTTGTTCTGCTCCCTTGTCCCTAAGGGCAGTTTCCCACGGGGTCCTATTTCCTAACTCCTTGAAGAGCTGGAAGTTTGCTTTCTTAAAATGTGGCGTCCTAACTGTGCTTCTCGTGGGCTTCCAACTTGTGAAGAGAGTGAACTGCACTAGAGCATGATGACTGCAGCCCATGGACTAGGGGATTGGGGGATGGAAAGGGCTCCCGGGGTTTCGCTTTGCTCCTTTTGCTTCTAGAAAATCCCCAAATGGCTCAATCCCCGCCTTCTGGCCCGGGGCAGCCGCAGGGGTGAAGTGGTAGCCGGAGGGTCCATCTCCAGAGCCCTGATTTCCCTGAGAAGGGGGAAATTTTGTGGGGGATGGAGTGGTGTGTGAGGAGGAGGAGGAGGGCAAGGAAGGCTAAAGGAGGGTCTTGGCGGAAAGATTTTTATCCCCAGCGTGGTTTTGTCAGATTTTTTGGGCAGAACCTCCAGGATTTTGGGGTTCTTTTGATGGAGGATGAGGCAAAAATCCACGTTGAGCCGTGGGAATGAGGGCGACCCCTGGGAAAACGGGAGGAGGGAACTGGGGGTGGGGGTGGGTGTCGCTCGGCCCCTTCTCCACAGTGTGTTTTTGGGTGGAGGGTCGTGACAGGGGGAGTTGGGTTGTGACATCATAGTGGGGTTTGTGATGTCACAGAGTGGTTTGTGGTGTCATAGAGTGGGGTTGTGACGTCATAGAGGGGTTATGATGTCATAGAGTGGGGTTGTGATATCATAGAGGTAGGGTTGTGACGTCATAGAGGGGCATTGTGATTTCACAGAGTTGGGTTGTGACGTCATAGTGGGGTTTGTGATGTCACTAAGTGGTTTCTGATGTCACAGAGTGGGGTTGTGACGTCATAGAAGTAGCGTTGTGACGTCATAGAGTTGGGTTGTGACGTCATAGAGGGGTTATTATGTCATAGAGTGGGGTTGTGACGCCATAGTGGGGTTTGTGATTTCATAGAGTGTGTTTGTGATGTCACAGAGTCGGGTTGTGATGTCATAGAGTGGGGTTGTAACGTCATAGAGTGCGGTTGTGACGTCACAGAGTCGGGTTGTGACGTCATAGTGGGGTTTGTGATGTCACAGAACCGCGTTGTGATGTCATAGAGGGGGATTGTGATGTCATAGAGGGAGGGTTGTGATGTCATAGAGGCAGGGTTGTGACGTCTCAGAAGCGCGTTGTGATTTCACAGAGTGTGGTTTTGACGTCATAGTGGGGTTTGTGATGTCACAGTCGGGTGGTGACGTCATAGAGTGGGGTTGTGATGTCATAGAGGTAGGGTTGTGACGTCATAGAGGGGCATTGTGATTTCAAAGAGTTGGGTTGTGACATCATAGTGGGGTTTGTGATGTCACAGAGTGCTTTGTGATGTCATAGAGTGGGGTTGTGACGTCAGAGAGTGGGGTTGTGATGTCATAGAGGTAGGGTTGTGACGTCATAGAGGGGCATTGTGATTTCAAAGAGTTGGGTTGTGACATCATAGTGGGGTTTGTGATGTCACAGAGTGGTTTGTGACGTCATAGAGTGGGGTTGTGACGTCATAGAGTGGGGTTATGATGTCATAGAGTGGGGTTGTGACGTCATAGTGGGGTTTGTGATGTCACAGAGTGGTTTCTGATGTCATAGAGTGGGGTTGTGATGTCATAGATGAGGTTACATGTCATACAGTGGGGTTGTGACGTCATAGAGGGGGTTGTGACGTCATAGAGTGGGATTGTGACGTCATAGAGGGGGTTGTGACATCATTGGAGATTGTGATGTCATAGAGGTAGGGTTGTGACATCATCGAGGATTGTGTTGTCATAGAATTTTTGGGCAGAACCTCCAGGATTTTGGGGTTCTTTTGATGGAGGATGAGGCAAAAATCCACGTTGAGCCGTGGGAATGAGGGCGACCCCTGGGAAAACGGGAGGAGGGAACTGGGGGTGGGGGTGGGTGTCGCTCGGCCCCTTCTCCACAGCGTGTTTTTGGGTGGAGGGTCCCCCATATGGGCCAGAAACCCCCCCAAAGGCCCAGTGCTGTCCCAGTAAAGCCCTGGTTTTGCTGACGTCACAGGCCGTTGCCGGCCTCCCGCGTTCCACACAACATTCCGAGGCGGCGGTCGCTCGCTGGCCGTGGCTGTGGCAGCTTCCTACCGCTGTGGAGAGTGACATTCAGCAGCTGGATTGTTTTTTTGGGGAAACCCCCAAATTGTCCTGCCCGATGGGGCCCAAAAAGCCTCCAGTGGCCGAAGGGTAACGCTGGGGGTGGGAAGGGGCGGTGGAAGTTGGTGGCGGAAGGCTGAGTGATGTTTTGCTGGGAAATAGGGACCGGTTTTGCCCCACCTCACCACGTTTTCCCTCTTTTTTAGCGTTTGTTGCGCCGTATCCATTCCCGACGTGCCTTCCTCCCCCTCCTCTTCCTCCCCCTTTCAGCCGCATCAGTGTCGGGGAGCAGTTGCAGGCGGAGCTGCCTGCCCTGCGGGACAGATCCCTCTTGGAAGAGGAGGAGGAAGGAGCCTCCCTGGTTTGGAAGCCCTGGGGTGACGTGGAAAGCAAGCCCGAGCCGCAGGAGAAAGGTTTCTCTTCAGGCTTTTCTTGTGGGAAAGGGGCAAATTCCCCCTTTTCAGAGTTACTTGATCGGGCGTTTGGGTTCTCTCCCGTCTTGTCTTGGCCCCGTAGCGTTGGAGGGAAGGAGATGGCTCGTTTTTGGGAGGAAAGTGGCTAGATAAGAGCCGATGGTGCTCTCGGGAGCATCTTCCATGAGAAAGGGGGGGTTTGGCGGTCCCAGCTCATCTGCAGCCAGGGAGGAGTTTCTCTCTGGAGATCCCGCTCCAAAAGCTCTTGAAAGAGCCTTTTTTTTGTCCATCAGAAGACTTTTGGCCTCATCCAGAAGGAGGTAAAGCCGTTGGAGCGGGGCGGAGCTGGTTAGCGGGGAGGCTTTTAACCCAGAAAGCCCTATTTTCAATCCCCCGTTGGAATCCTGTCCTTAGGACCCTTCTTCCTGCTCAAAACCCAGCGGGAGAAGACATCATTGCCCTCCTTTGTAATGACAAGGGAGTCTTTAATATCCCTGGATTTCTCCCCATAGATCCAGAGGCAAACTGTGGCCCAGTGTGTTGACTCTTGTTCCTTCTGGAGGAAGACAGTGCGATTTGGGTGCACCTGACCTCGCCTGCTGGAGAAAAGTGTCAAGAGAGTCCGGGATGAGGTGGAAAAAGCCAAAGGCGAGGTAAAAAAGCTGCTGGGGGGGTTTGTTTCCTCGACGAATCCATCTGCTCAAACGTTCCTTGCCAGGAAAGAGGGATTTGCTTCACGGAAATAGCTATTATTTGAATTTTTGTTGGGCGGGGGAGCGGGGTGGCTGTGTGGCTTCAGTGCGTGGGAATTGCACCTTTTCAGCCCCTTTGATAGATTTTGTGGAGGAAAGTGCTTTTCCGCTTGGGACAGTGGAAATAATAGAGTTTTTCTTGCACCCCGTTGTGGCTTTGCACCCCGTTTTCCCATTGGTTTTTTGGCTGTTTAGACTTTACCTGGGCTGATAAACCGCGTGAAATCCATGGCCAAAAAATCTTATTTTTCTGCCTTTTTGAGCCATTTCAAGTTATTTTGTCCCTGGTTTGCAGGCCGTCTGCCACCAGAAGAAGAGGCCACGTGCGACCCCCAAAGACAAGCCCACGCCGGGGCGTCACCACCCGCAGCCCCACAGCGCCTGCGGCTCCTCCGGGGATGCCGGGACCTCCCTGTGCTGGGACTTGCCCTGAGGTGAGCGCGGAAGGTCAGCCCTCCCTTTTTCTTCCCCAAATGCCTCCTTTGGGTTCAGAAAAGCACCCTGGGGGGGTGGGGGGTGGGGGGCAGAAGGGAAGGGCAGCTGGAGGATTGCCCTTGCCCAGGTGCCTCTTGGTGGTTTTATTTGACTTTCAACCCCCAACATTCTGTCTTTTTGGAGTCGGGGAGACCTTACCCGGAGCCATGAGGTTCAGAGCGGCCCCTCCTTGTGCAAAAGCCTCAGGTTTCCCCTTTTTGCCCAGGACAAACTCAAGTTCCATTGAGTTTTGTGGCCCGAGGCTTGCCCACTCCAGTCCCTCACAGCCAGCAAAATGCCTCCAGTTTTAATTTGACCTCATTTGAAGTGATCGCCCAATTAATTCTCCTAATTTAACCCCCGCCAAAATCCATCCTCTTTAACCACCAGCATCCAGACCGGTGTCGTTTCTATGAAGCTGGGTCTAATGGATTTCTAGAGGAAGGACTTACAAATCCCTTTTTCCTTTGTTCTGCTCCCTTGTCCCTAAGGGCAGTTTCCCACGGGGTCCTATTTCCTAACTCCTTGAAGAGCTGGAAGTTTGCTTTCTTAAAATGTGGCGTCCTAACTGTGCTTCTCGTGGGCTTCCAACTTGTGAAGAGAGTGAACTGCACTAGAGCATGATGACTGCAGCCCATGGACTAGGGGATTGGGGGATGGAAAGGGCTCCCGGGGTTTCGCTTTGCTCCTTTTGCTTCTAGAAAATCCCCAAATGGCTCAATCCCCGCCTTCTGGCCCGGGGCAGCCGCAGGGGTGAAGTGGTAGCCGGAGGGTCCATCTCCAGAGCCATGATTTCCCTGAGAAGGGGGAAATTTTGTGGGGGATGGAGTGGTGTGTGAGGAGGAGGAGGAGGGCAAGGAAGGCTAAAGGAGGGTCTTGGCGGAAAGATTTTTATCCCCAGCGTGGTTTTGTCAGATTTTTTGGGCAGAACCTCCAGGATTTTGGGGTTCTTTTGATGGAGGATGAGGCAAAAATCCACGTTCAGCCGTGGGAATGAGGGCGACCCCTGGGAAAACGGGAGGAGGGAACTGGGGGTGGGGGTGGGTGTCGCTCGGCCCCTTCTCCACAGCGTGTTTTTGGGTGGAGGGTCCCCCATATGGGCCAGAAACCCCCCCAAAGGCCCAGTGCTGTCCCAGTAAAGCACTGGTTTTGCTGACGTCACAGGCCGTTGCCGGCCTCCCGCGTTCCACACAACATTCCGAGGCGGCGGTCGCTCGCTGGCCGTGGCTGTGGCAGCTTCCTACCGCTGTGGAGAGTGACATTCAGCAGCTGGATTGTTTTTTTGGGGAAACCCCCAAATTGTCCTGCCCGATGGGGCCCAAAAAGCCTCCAGTGGCCGAAGGGTAACGCTGGGGGTGGGAAGGGGCGGTGGAAGTTGGTGGCGGAAGGCTGAGTGATGTTTTGCTGGGAAATAGGGACCGGTTTTGCCCCACCTCACCACGTTTTCCCTCTTTTTTAGCGTTTGTTGCGCCGTATCCATTCCCGACGTGCCTTCCTCCCCCTCCTCTTCCTCCCCCTTTCAGCCGCATCAGTGTCGGGGAGCAGTTGCAGGCGGAGCTGCCTGCCCTGCGGGACAGATGCCTCTTGGAAGAGGAGGAGGAAGGAGCCTCCCTGGTTTGGAAGCCCTGGGGTGACGTGGAAAGCAAGCCCGAGCCGCAGGAGAAAGGTTTCTCTTCAGGCTTTTCTTGTGGGAAAGGGGCAAATTCCCCCTTTTCAGAGTTACTTGATCGGGCGTTTGGGTTCTCTCCCGTCTTGTCTTGGCCCCGTAGCGTTGGAGGGAAGGAGATGGCTCGTTTTTGGGAGGAAAGTGGCTAGATAAGAGCCGATGGTGCTCTCGGGAGCATCTTCCATGAGAAAGGGGGGTTTTGGCGGTCCCAGCTCATCTGCAGCCAGGGAGGAGTTTCTCTCTGGAGATCCCGCTCCAAAAGCTCTTGAAAGAGCCTTTTTTTTGTCCATCAGAAGACTTTTGGCCTCATCCAGAAGGAGGTAAAGCCGTTGGAGCGGGGCGGAGCTGGTTAGCGGGGAGGCTTTTAACCCAGAAAGCCCTATTTTCAATCCCCCGTTGGAATCC